>NC_082693.1:14531417-14690793 GCF_949987515.2 Delphinus delphis | reverse complement strand
TGCTTGCATCTCCCTCCCTCCCACCCTCCCTATCCCACCCCTCTAAGTGGTCACAAAACACCTAGCTGATCTCCCTGTGCCCTGTGCTATGCGGCTGCTTCCCACTAGCTATCTATTTTACGTTTGGTAGTGTATATATGTCCATGCCACTGTCTTACTTTGTCCCAGCTTACCCTTCCCCCTCCCTGTATCCTCAAGTCCATTCTCTAGTAGGTCTGCTTCCTTATTCCCATCTTGCCCCTAGGTTCTTCTGACCATGTTTTTTCTTTTTTCTTTCTGTTTTTTTTTTGGATTCCATATATATGTGTTAGCATATTGTATTTGTTTTTCTCTTTCTGACTTACTTCACTCAGTATGTCAGTCTCTAGGTCCATCCACCTCACTACAAATAACTCAGTTTCGTCCCTTTTTATGGCTGAGTAATATTCCATTGTATATATGTGCCACATCTTTTTTATCCATTCATCTGTTGATGGACACTTAGGTGGCTTCCATATCCTGGCTATTGTAAATAGAGCTGCAATGAACATTTTGGTACATGACTCTTTGAATTATGGTTTTCTTAGGGTATATGCCCAGTAGTGGGATTTCTGGGTAGTATGGTAGTTCTACTTTTAGTTTTTTAAGGAACCTCCATAGTGTTCTCCATAGTGGCTGTATCAATTTACATTCCAACCAACAATGCAAGAGGGTTCCCTTTTCTCCATGCCCTCTCCAGCATTTATTGTTTGTAGATGTTTTGATGATGGCCATTCTGACCGGTGTGAGATGATATTTCATTGTAGTTTTGATTTGCATTTCTCTAATGATTAATGATGTTGAGCGTTCTTTCATGTGTTTGTTGGCAATCTGTATATCTTCGTTGGACAAATGTCTGTTTAGGTCTTCTGCCCATTTTTGGATTGGGTTGTTTGTTTTTTTTGATATTGAGCTGCATGAGTTGCTTGTATTCTTTGGAGATTAATCCTTTGTCAGTTGCTTCATTTGTAAATATTTTCTCCCATTCGGAGGGTTGTCTTTTTGTCTTGTTTATGGTTTCCTTTGTTGAAAATAGACTTTAAAATAAAGAATATTCCAAGAGACAAAGAAGGATACTACATAATGATCAAGGTATCAATCCAAGAAGAAGATATAACAATTATAAATGGTTATGCACCCAACATAGGAGCACCTCAATACATAAGGCAAATGCTAACAACCATGAAAGGAGAAATCAACAGTAACACAATCATAGTAGGGGACTTTAACACCCCACTTACACGAATGGACAGAACATCCAAAAAAGAAAATAAATAAGGAAACACAAGCTTTAAATGACACAATAGACCAGATAGATCTAATTGATGTTTATAGAACACTCCACCCAAAAGTGGTAGAATACACTTTCTTCTCTAGGGCACATGGAACATTCTCCAGGATCATTCTCATCTTGGGTCACAAATCAAGCCTCAGTAAATTTAAGAAAATTGAATCATATCAAGCATCTTTTCTGACCACAATGCTATGAGATTGGAAATCCATTACAGGAAGAAAACTGTAAAAACCACAAATATATGGAGGCTAAACAGTGTGCTACTAAATAACCAAGAGATCACTGAAGAAATCGAAGAAGAAATAATAAAATACATGGAAACAAATGACAATGAAAACATGACGACCCAAAACCTATGGGACACAGCAAAAGCTGTTCTAAGAGGGAAGTACATAGCAACACAGTCTCACCTCAAGAAAGAAGAAAAATCTCAAATAAACAATCTAACCCTACACTTAAAACAACTAGAGAAAGAAGAACAAAGAAAACCCAAAGCCAGTAGAAGGAAAGAAATCATAAATATCAGAGCAGAAATAAATGAAATAGAAACAAAAAAACAATAGTAAAGATCAATAAAACTAAAAGCTGGCTCTGAGAAGACAAACAAAATTGATAAATCCTTATCCAGACTCATCAAGAAAAAGGAGAGGATTAATTAGATTAAATTAAATTAGAAACCAAAAAGGAGAAATCACAACTGACACTGCAAAAATACAAAGTATTATAAGAGACTATTGCAAACAACTATATGCCAATAAAATGGACAACCACGAAGAAATGGACAAATTCTTGGAAAGGTATAACTTTCCAAGACTGAACCAGGAAGAAATAGAAAAAATAAACAGACCAATCACAAGTACTGAAATTGAAACTGTGATTAAAAATCTTCCAACAAACAGAAGTCCAGGACCAGATGGCTTCACAGGTGAATTCTATCAAACATTTAGAGAAGATCTGACACCAATCCTTCTCAAACTATTCTAAGAAATTACAGAGGGACAAATTCATTCTACAATGCCACCATAACCCTGATACCAAAACCAGAAAACGCTATCACCAAAAAAGAAAATTGTACACCAATATCACTGATGAACATAGATGCAAAAGTCCTGAACAAAATACTAGCAAACAGAATCTAACAGCACGTTAAAAGGATCATACGGCATGACCAAGTGGGATTTATCCCAGGGATGCAAGGATTCTTCAATATATGCAAATCAATCACTGTGATACACCACATTAACAAATTAAGGAATAAAAACCATATGATAATCTCAATAAATGCAGAAAAAGCTTTTGAAAAAATTCAACAATGATTTATGATAAAAACTCTCCAGAAAATGGGCATAGAGGGAACCTACCTCAACATAATAAAGGCCATATGTGACAAACCCACAACAAGCATCATAATCAATGGTGAGAAACTGAAAGCATTTCCACTAAGGTCAGGAAAGACAAGGATGTCCACTCTCACCACTCTTATTCAACATAGTTTTGGCAGTCCTAGCCACAGCAATCAGAGAAGAAAAAGAAATAAAAGGAATAAAAGTTGGAAAAGAAGAAGTAAAACTGTCAATGTTAGCCAATGACATGATACATACGTAGAAAATCCTAAAGATGCCACCAGAAAACTACTAGAACTAATGAATGATTTGGTAAGGTTACAGGATACAAAATTGCACAGAAATCTCTGGCATTCCTATACACCAACAACAAAAAATCAGAAAGAGAAATTAAGGAAACACTCACATTTACCATTGCAAAAAAAAAAGAATAAAATACCTAGGAATAAACTTGCCTAAGGAGGCGAAAGACTTCTACTCAGAAAACTATAAAACACTGATGAAAGAAATAAAAGATGACAGAAACAGATGGAGAAATATACCATGTTTTTGGATTGGAAGAATCAACATTGTGAAAATGACTGTACTACCCAAAGCAATCTACAGATTCAATGCAATCCCTATCAAACTACCAATGGCATTCTTCACAGAATTAGAACAAAAAATTTTACAATTCATGTGGAAAGACAAAAGACCCTGAATTGCCAAAGCAATCTTGAGAAAGAAAAACGTAGTTGGAGAAATCAGGCTCCCTGACTTCAAACTATACCACAAAGCTACAGTAATCAAGGCAGTATGGTACTGGCAGAAAAACAGAAATATAGGTAAGTGGTACAAGGTAGAATGCCCTGAGATAAACCTACACACATATAGGCACCTAATTTATGAAAAAGGAGGTAAGAACATACAATGGAGAAAAGACAGCCTCTTCAATAAGTGGTGTTGGGAAAACTGGACAGCTACATGTAAAAGAATGAAATTAGAACACTACCTAACACCATACAAAAATAAACTCCAAATGGATTAAAGACTTAAATGTAAGACCAGACACTATAAAACTCTTAGAGGAAAACATAGCCAAAAACACTGTTTGACATAAACCACGGTAAGATCTTTTTTGACTCACCTCCTAGAGTAATGGAAATAAGAACAAAAATAAACAAATAGGAGTTAATTAAACTTAAAAGCTTTTGCACACCAAAGGAAATCATAATCAAGACAAAAAGACAGCCCTGAGAATGGGAGAAAATATTTGCAAATGAAACAACAGACAAAGGATTAATCTCCAAAATATACAAACAGCTCCTGGAGCTCAATATCAAAAAAACAATCCAGTAAAAAATGGGTGGAAATGGGAGGGAGACGCAAGAGGAAGGAGATGTGGGCATATATGTATATGTATAGCTGATTCACTTTGTTATAAAGCAGAAACTAACACACCGTTGTAAAGCAATTGTACCCCAATAAAGATGTTAAAAAAAAAAATGGGCAGAAGACCTAAATAGACATTTCACCAAGGAAGACATACAGATGGCCAAGAGGCACATGAAAAGATGCTTAGCATCACTAATTATTAGAGAAATGCAAATCAAAACTACAATGAGGTATCAACTCACACCAGTCAGAATGGCCATTATCAAAAAATCTAGAAACAATAAATGCTTGAAAGGGTGTGTTGAAAATGGAACCCTCCTGCACTGTTGGTAGGAATGTAAATTGATACAACCACTATGGAAAACAGTATGGAAGTTCCTTAAGAAACTGAAAATAGAACTACCATATGACCCAGCAATCCTACTACTGGGCATATACTCTGAGAAAACCAAAATTCAAAAAGTGTCATGGGGGCTTCCCTGGTGGCACAGTGGTTGAGAATCTGCCTGCTAATGCAGGGAACATGGGTTCGAGCCCTGGTCTGGGAAGATCCCACATGCTGCGGAGCAACTAGGCCCGTGAGCCACAACTACTGAGCCTGCGCGTCTGGAGCCTGTGCTCCACAACAAGAGAGGCCGCGATAGTGAGAGGCCCGTGCACTGCGATGAAGAGTGGCCCCCACTTGCCACAACTAGAGAAAGCCCTCGCACAGAAACGAAGACCCAACACAGCAAAAATAAATAAATAAATAAACTTCTACCCCCAACATCTTCTAAAAAAAAAGCAGTTTCCCAGGCCCAACCCTTCAGATTCATAAGGCCTGGAGTGGAGCCCGGGATTCTGCCTTTAAAAAAAAAAAAAAAAAAAAGTGTCGTGTACCACAATGTTCATTGCAGCTCTATTTACAATAGCCAGGACATGGAAGCAACCTAAGTGTCCATCGACAGATGAATGGATAAAGATGTGGCACATATATACAATGGAATATTACTCATCCATATAAAGAAACGAAATTGAGTTACTTGTAGGGAGGTGGATGGACCTAGAGTCTGTCATACAGAGTACTTCATATTTCAGTAAGTCAGAAAAAGAAAAACAAATACCATATGCTAATGCATATATATGGAATCTAAAAAAAAAATGGTACTGATGAACCTAGTTGCAGGGCAGGAATAAAGATATACACAGAGAGAATAGACTTGAGGACGTGGGGTGGGAGGGCGAAGCTGAGGCAAAATAAGAATAGCATCGACGTATATACACTACGGAATGTAAAATAGTTGGCTGGTGGGAAGCAGCAGTATAGCACAGGGAAATCGGCATGGTGCTTTGTGATGACATAGAGGGGTGGGATAGGGAGGATGGGAGGGAGGCTCAATAGGCAGGGGATATGGGGACATATGTATGCATATGGCTGATTCTCTTTGTTGTGCAACAGAAACTAACACAGTATTGTGAAGCAATTATACTCCAATAAAGATCGATTTTAAAAAATTTTCTGTAGATGTTTTCTTTCCCCCCAGCAATGTCAGGTTCTCAGTTCTTAATTAAGAATGAGTGCTTTTTCAGTGGTTTCATTTCATTTTACTTGCCAAATGTTTCTCTCCTACTAGTTCCCATCCACTCCATGCTTCTGCTTGATATTTTATTAGACTAAGATAATACAAAGTAATGTATGTAGCAAACATGACTATTTTTCACCAAAACTCAATTTCTAAAATGAAAGATGGAGGTAATCATGTTAAACTTTCAGTAGAGCCATTACTTGATTTTATTGCTCCTCTTTTCCTATGTATTTTTTCCCAAAACACTTCATAAGATTAAAATGAAAAGTATTACACTCACATATAAAAGGATGGAAACATTTAATTAGTTACGGCATTCAACTTGAAATTTCCAATTTAAAACTTAAACATGGGCTTCCCTGGTGGAGCAGTGGTTGAGAGTCCTCCTGTTGATGCAGGGGATACGGGTTCGCGCCCCGGTCCGGGAAGATCCCACATGCCACGGAGCGGCTGGGCCCGTGAGCCATGGCCGCTGAGCCTGCACGTCCGGAGCCTGTGCTCCGCAATGGGAGAGGCCACAACAGTGAGATGCTCGCGTACTGCAAAAAACAAAAAAACAAAAAAACCAACTTAAACATGATCTAAAACAAGACAACAAAATTTTGATCTCTTGAAAATGATGCAGGGATGTGAAATTAAAGCCAATTGGCTAATTTTCAAAAATGTAGATTCATGGACTTTAAGTGATATGACATATATTAATAACAATAAAATAACCATGCAAACAAAATACAGTTCAATTAAACTTCTTTAATTACAAATTTCAAGTAGTACATTGCAATCAAAAATAAAAAGAAATCACTAAAATAAAGACATAAAATGTGGTATAAATGTTTAAAACATCAATATTCATATACAAAGTTATGTTTTAGAAATATGTAATAAAAACAAAATAAATCAAGAATATATATGCAATGGAAAATAGTGTTTGCAGGCACATTTTCAATGAAATTTGATGTTAGACGTTTCATTAAATGCGCTGAAACTCTTTCTAGATACAAGTTCATCTACAAGTAATATAATTTACGTATGGGAAAAGCTCAGCGATGCTCTGTGTGGCATTAGGTGTCTGAGACATACCACTAAAACTGTTAGATCATACCGGAAACCAGCTGTGCATGAAGTAGATTGCTTTTATCTAAATGATAAAAACCTTGTAGATTGCGAACAATACTGGGTATAAAATGTAACATTTTAATGAGCAACATGAAGGAATAGAATGAACAAGAGAAATGGTAGATTTGCACGGGACACGTGCAAGTGGAAGGAAAAAGGAAGTGAGAAAGGTTTGTACTGATTGTGATAAAATGTTCGCCAGTTCTAACTTTTAATCAGAAAAATTTCTACATCATTTAACTAATTTATCCAACATATGCTCCTCCCCAAAGAAGGTTCTATACTAAAAGAAATTCTGTCACCAACAGTTGAAATAATATGTATTTGTTTTGCCTCATACAAAATAATTTCGTAAATAATAAAGATTATACTTCACCCACCTGAGAAATCATTCATTATATATTATAATTAAATAAATTTAAAATCATTCAGTTGGTAAGGTTATTAATTTTTAAGGTAGAAACATATAAATACCTCAAGCTATGCATCAAATTTCAAATGGATTAAGAGTCAAAGGTAAAATCTCAAATAATTAGATGACTATCTAAGTAATTATATGTCTAATCTTCCAATGGCAAAATATATTACTGCCGCTAAAATATATGAAAAAAAAGACTGTGAATCAAAACATTTTTTGACTGATCAAGATTGTAATGAGTAATAGCAAAATAATTATACTCAGTGCTTATGATTGAGGATTACCTTTTATCAGTATCTCAGCTAGATAAGATTCCTCTTCCATGAGGTGACCGAAACCTGCATATTTACATAGATTGAATCCTTGGTGGTTATGTCTTTATCAAGTTGGCGTGTAAAAATTTCCAATGTACTAGCATTCTCATAAAAGCAATACTAGGCAGTGCATCAGTAATAACTTCTGGTTTTCAATATATTCTCCTTATCCTCATTGAGTAACAGTGGCTCAGTTTGCCCTGAGGATTTAGAATCAGTCACACATCAGCCAATACAATTCTCCGTTATTTTGCCTGACTGAATCTGCATGGGGAGCCTAAGATGGTCAGGGCCTGTTTCAGCTTCCAATTTAATAGGACCTTGACTGTGCCCTAGTGGAAACATTTCTCTCTTAAGCACTAAAACCTCCCAACCAACTGATCAACTTTACAGATATGGGAACGTGGTTTGTTTGCTGTCAGTGACAGGGGACATTTTCTTTTCTGTTCCTTTGTTACTGGGTAGAGGGCTCTAGAGTAGATGGCACTATATGTGGCCTCTCCTTGGAGGAATATACCACATCTTAAATAATAGCATCCTAAATGTGTAGTTTATGTATCCCGGATGATTTTGTATTGAGCCTCCAGTAGGTTATAACACCATTCCTTTGCCAGGAACTGAATCCCATGATGATGTGTGGAATGTCAAAATGATGGATAAAGCATGAATGGTGGTGCTGACAGAAAAGTTTCAGACTGGAAAAACAAATCTGTGTATTAATCTGGTACACGAATCTCTTCATCTGAGGGTAAATCATTACTCCTTCGATGATGCAAGGAGATAGTGGAAACAACCTGCCACCACGTCTGGTACTCCCAGGGAATTATGCCAGATCAAAGACTAGGAATTTGTTTCTGCTGTTGTCAACAGGATCCTTAATAGTGGTAGTTGGAAGATGAGCCTTGGTGAGGGATATTATGAATTTGAGGCCATGCATAGCCTTTCTTCCTGCTGTCATGGGTGCTTTATAAGTACACAGAATGGCACCTGACAGAATTTCATAGGATGGGTCATCTTACTTAATTATTAAAAGTCTCCTCTTCACGGGTGCTCTCTGGTCAGCACAAATGGGACACAAATATCCTTATATACTGTGCACAGCCCCAGCGGTCTAGTCATATGCTATTCACATGCTTCTCCTCAAGATTACTTTCTCATCCATCTTTCAATCTTGCAAAGATTGTATATATATATATATATATGTGTGTGTGTGTGTGTGTGTGTGTGTGTGTGTGTGTATGTATATACATATATACACATATATATTTCTTTGAATCACATTAATGTAAGACTGGATTTTTTGTAGTAGAAGCTTCAGTAGAGGTAAATAAATTCAAAGCAATAGTCAAGGCAGAATGTGACTAAATGAAGGATAAACACTTAAATCTTTTTTTGAGGTATAAATGATGTATAATATTATATTAGTTTCAAGTGTACAATATAATGATTCAATATTCATATATATTGTGAAATGATCACTACAATAAGTCTAATAATGTCATCCCCATACATAAATTTTTTTTCTTGTGGTGAGGATTTTTAAAATCTACTCCCTTACTGTCTTTCAAAAGTACAATACATCCCCATGATTTCTTTTAATTTATAACTGGAAGTTTGTCCCTTTAACTCCCCCTTAACTCATTTGCTCACGCTCCATCCCCTGCCTCTGGAAACCACCAGTCTGTTCTCTGTATCTATGAGCTTTGTTGTTTCTTGTCGTTGTTCTTTAAATCTTTAAGTAGAAGGGAGATTAAATATATCTGGGTAGACCAGGTTAATACGAATGACAAAGTAAATTTTGAACTGGGCTTGATGGGTACTAAAATTTCAACAAAAGAAATATTTTTGCTCTTTTTTAAAAGAAGAAATGCATATTCCACCTTCATTATGTTCTTTCAACATATGTCAGTTTACATATATAAATCACTGTTCTCTCACGTACATTTTTATATCTCAGCAGAGGAAAAGAGGACACACATACACAAAATGAATATATAATAGAAATGATAATTTCTAGTTAACTAGCATTTGCTTAACCAGTCTCATATTCCCGTAATAGACATTTTGTGATATTTTTAGAAAAGACCATTCCTTAGAGTTTTTTTTACCACCAAATTGTCAAAATAACATTGATTTTCATCATAGCCATTCACCAAAGCTCTAAAATTTGAAATGTATGAACATCAATCATATTAAACTCAGGGGTGAAAGTTCCTAACTTTTTGAAGTCCCCAAAAGTTGTATGAATGTCCCTTCAAATCCTGTGCTTGAGAAAGGTCAGTCCTGCTCTAAAAGTAGAAACAGTTAAGTCATGAGTAGGCTCAGAACTTTTCAGCCTCTGTTCTCTCATTATGGTAGAAATGCTGATGTTTTAGGATAACCTTCTGCTAATATAGTAAGGGCTTCTTCAGTTCGGAGGATAAGAGTCAATATTAGAAAGTCAAGTCATGTAACATGTTTTTAAATTATGATAAAACCTTATGAATTTTAGAATACACTTTTTTGTGTGTGGATTTGTAACCATCATATCTGTAAATAAGATGGTTAGTTAAAAGGATAAAGTTTTTTTTAAAAGATGGAAAATATTTAAAGTAATTTAAAGTGATCAAATATAAATCAAACTGTTTAAACCAACATAAAATATTTGCATGTTCTTGTTTTAAATTATAAACCTTCTAACTGTGGGAAACGTCTTGAACTCTGCGAAACATTGCAACATGGAAAAAAAGAGTGGTGAAAAATTTGAGTTATCAAAGAAATTATATTTATCTCCATATTGAAATTTTTTTGCAATCCCTTAGTAACTGTTGATTGCAGTTAGTTTAATTATTGGGAAATACATGATGTATATTTTAAAGATGTCTCAGAAATTATTCTTTCTTTAAGTTTTACCAATGCAGCTAAATATTTAAAATAAAAATGTTTATTTCTTATTATAATAAGACTCTGACTGAATTTTTAATGTTTGACTGCTGATAGATTTCACATCACACAACTCCCCTTGCCCCCTCTACCCCATATGCGCACAAGCTGATAAAACAGCCCAAGTACTTCCTCATTTGGTGCCAGCAGGAAGTTTGAACACTTCAAGCATTGGCCGTGTGCACTGGCACCCTCAACCCAGCCCCATTCTAATCGCAGTAAAAGCTAAGATCGACTCATTTCCCTGCTCCTTAGCCATTTTGGATCTGCTTGGGAGCCTGCACTGCTATCCCAGAAAGCCTCATTATATGAGTAATAAACCTTTTCAGAACCTCTTGATGTGTGCTATCAATCTTAATACCCAAGCTAAATTTTTGACTGGTACATTTGGGCCTGTGGGGATAACTACAGTATTTATTTATGAGTAAAAGCTTTTATAAATCTATAAATGTTCTTAAACTAATTTAATTAGTCTGTAACTCATTTTGATGTAGTTATATTAACTATTCATATACACACACAGTGGTCATTTAGTCTTAAAGTGTAGCTTTTAGTTTAAAAATAAGAATTTTTAATTAAAATGACACGAATATTGTAAAGTTAAAATTACATTATAATATTAAAGAACAATAATAAAAGTAATTTAGAGAAAGAACAATAATAAAAGTAATTTAGAGTGATACAACAGCCATGAAACATATTGATTTATACAGACTTCATCAAACATAAAATTTCAAAATAGTAATTAAGGAAAAACAAATGGTCTGGAATTAAAGTGATATAAATGTATAAGATCAGATAATAAACTGAGAAAATTCTGCAAAGAGCCTCCTTTAAAATGCCTGTTAGCTAAATGGGCTGAGCTAAATGATCTCTGAGATTGCCTTAGTTACACATTCTATGATTCTAGGGGGAAAATTGCTCTGAATTTGGTAACTTGCCTTCATTCATTCCACTTTTCCCTGGAGATATTATATACTGACATTTACATATATATCCAAGATAAGTACTGAGCATACACAGATGAATAAAATATTATTCTTGACCTCAGTGGAAACTATACAATGTTCTTGTTGTACAGGTTGGTGAATTCTTTTGTATAATCCTCGTAGCAGTGGTAGCAGCACACAAATGCATAGTAAAGAGATATTTCAGGGCTTCCCTGGTGGCACAGTGGTTAAGAATCCACCTGCCAATGCAGGGGACACGGGTTCAAGCCCTGGTCTGGAAGATCCCACATGCCGCAGAGCAACTAAGCCCATGCACCACAACTACTAAGCCTGCGGTCTAGAGCCCGTGAACCACAACTACTGAAGCCCACGTGCCACAACTATTGAAGCCTGTGCACCTAGAGCCCATGCTCTGCAACAAGAGAAGCCACTGCAATGAGAAGCCTGCGCACCGCAATGAAGAGTAGCCTCCGCTCGCCACAACTAGAGAAAGCCCGCGCGCAGCAACAAAGACCCAACGCAACCAAAAATAAATAAATTAAATAAAGAAATTTAAAAAAGAAATTTCAAAGCACTGGAGGCCAGGTCAGTGGCCCCAGATTCCCATGTATAGCAGTATACTGCCTTTCCTTAACTCTTTTCCCTTTTTCCCACCATTCCATAAGCTAAAGTGGTACCATCTTGTACTTTAATGTGCATATGAACCACCTAGGAATTTTGTTAAAATGTAGATACTGATTCAGTAAGCCAGGAGTGGGACCTGCAATTCTATATTCCTAATATGCTCCCAGGTTATGTTGATGCTTCTGATTCAATGCAAAAAAGCATTCTTAGAGAGAAAATTCTCCTTTCAAATGCAGTTTTACAAGAAACTATAATACATGAACTGGATACATGACAATAATTGTTTCTCAGGCAATTTAAATTTCTATAGATTGGCAGAAATGTTTCCTTCTATGTCGACCCTCCATTTTTATGTTGATGATTACAAAAATACATCTTTATCCAGAATCTTCTCTGAGAAGCTGACTCAGATCTAATATCCTAAATTTCAAAAGGTTCAAAATGAAGTTTTTGATTCTTCCCATCTTCCAATTTGTTCCCAGATCCTGCCAACTCTTTTTTGTTTTTTAATCTCAGTAAATGTTACCATAAATCCTATTTTCCCCAATCCAAAGTTCTTGAAGAATGTTGATTTCTTCCTTTACGTTTTTCATTATTTTCAATTTATTTCCAATTTTTGTTTATTCTATCTTCATACATCTTGAATCTAAACTCTTCTCTCCATTTTTGTTGCTTCATTTTAATCAAGCCATTGTTCTTTCCTGCCTGGACTGCTGGGTTGACCTTTTATCTAATCTTTCTGCTTCCACTCTTGCCTCCTAAAACCCATTCCCTACACACAGGCAAAAGTGGTCATCTATAAAGACTTCCCCTAGTTCTCAAAATACAATTCAAAATCATTACTTTAACCTACAACTTATTCCATGATCTGCCCTATGTCTATTTGTATATCATCTAATATAAACTCTCCTCCTTGATTTACTACATTAAGTAGTATGAGTTCTCAATTCCTCAGACACTCCAAATATGCAAAATGGCCCATCATTCCATCTTTCCCATGCTCACTGTATAAAATACAACTGAGGAACATCCCACTCCACCAACCAGATGCATCATCTTCTAGGGCAATGGCCATAGAATTTACTTGGGCAGGCATTACTTTGGGAACTGGAAAGCATGTGTGAATGGTGGACCAGTCTCTGTTTACAAATGGGTTAATTGAATAAATACTCTTATTAGGTCTCCATAGGCATCTCATTTACTTGGGACTTTAGTTACAGCACCCTGAGAAGTGTTTTCCAGTTACATTGGAGCCACCTACCATCTGCTTCAAGATTACCTAGGGTACATGTTAAAATGCATTTTTGTGGGGGAGGATGAAGTAGAAAAGAATAGCTTTATTGCTTTGCCATGCAAAGAGGGCCACAGCAGGCTAGTGCCCTTAAAATTGTGTGTCCCAACCCGGAGGTAAAATTCATTTTCTTGAGGCCAGACTCTGCAGAAATTACTATTAAGTAGGTTGGGTTGTAGCCCTGGGAACTGCGTTTTAACAAATTTTCCAGGAGTTTAGATGCACTAAAGTGTCTGGATCCCTACTTAAGAGAAAATCATTTTTCCAGGTATAATCTTGGCTTGAGGTTGTAAATGTATTGCATAGAAGTTTATAGGGCTTTTACCCCCAAAGCCAGCAAAAGTTGCACTTACTATACTGTCATCTGGGACAGATCATGTAGATGTGTCATCCATGTCTTCTGTCATTTTAAATAGTAGATCCTATAGAAACACTCACAATCCAGAACTCAGAGTAAATATCTGTTTGTTTGTTATTGTGTCTTTTGATACAATATGTTTTTCCCCTTTGCTAGAAGAATAGAAGAACAGGAAAATCTCTCAGCCTGTCATAGGAAACTAGAGGCTTGGGGAATCATAAGGCTCCTAAATTTAGAAGGAACTGTGAAATCATAATGAGGTGGCACTTGTTGAGTGCTTACTTCTATGCATTAACTTATTCCTCCATCAGCCCCTTGACAGAATCACTCTTATTATACCCATTTTATACATGAAAAAACTGATACAAAAAAAAGGTTAAGAAAATTTTCCAAATTTGTATAGTTATAACTGGTGGATGCTGAGAATTCAGTTTAATTTTTTAACCTCTACACTTTTTTTTTTTTGTAGAAGAGAGTTTATTGATTTCTAGCTTATATTTCATAGTCATGTGATAAAAACTTCAAGGGATATAGTATATATAGGATTTTTCTTTACTTTTGATTCCTTTTTAAATTTATTTTTTATTGAAGTATAGTTGAATTACAGTGTTGTGTTAATTACTGCTCTACAACAAAGTGATTCAGTTATACATATATATATATATATACATATATATATATATATATATATATATATATACACACACACACACATATATATGTTCTTAACCTCTACACATTTTTTTTGGATCTTCTGTTATCTCAGGGGTCATTTTATGAAACACAGCATACTCTTGAGATTGCCCTGCTGTAGAAAAGGTCAACTTTATCAGCATATTTTCTGTAAACTACTTAACAGGAAATTTTCACCCACAGATCAGATACTTTCTGTAGAATAGGCAACTTGCCGATTTGAAATGATGTTAACGGTTTTTATTTGTTTTCCAAGTCTTGTCGATCTACAAAATAGAGGACTTGATAATGTTAAAAATCTGAATCTGTTAGACTTAAAGCTGGGAGAGATTTTGGTTCTAAACATGGTGGTCTGTATTCACAGAAGCCACACTAAGAAGCACTCATGAGACTTGCCAAAGGCCAAATCTGATATGTGAATTAGTTGGGAATTTGTCTCAAATACGATCATGCTTTGGATCGAGACAAACTATGAGCCAGAAGGCAAAAACTGGATCAGAAATTACATATATCAGAGCCAAGGCCTAAAGCAGAGTGTTTAAAAAATGTCAGTGGTTTGCAGAAAAGAGGAAGTGTGAGAACTGATATGAAACAGGCAGGAAAAAGGGTAAGGTGTGAATAAGTATTAGATATGTTTATAATAGGTCTTTGAAACAATGGATGCTGGAATTTACTCATGTTCTTTGGCTCTCCTACTAAGCTGGAATTGGGAATTAAAGAGAGAGTCTCCTATTAAAAACCGTAGACTTTTAGTCCTCTATTCGTACAAAAATTAAGTTAAAATACTCAATATAAATTAAACTCTAAACATTACAAAACATTTGAATTAGCAATATATAAAGAGTAATTTACTGGGCTCTAAGTCTTTAGATCAACTAAATCTAACTGGCATAATTATCTTTTCACAGATATATTTAGATTGCTTATTTGGATCAGAGTTAAAAATGATTAAGCGAAGGAAAGAGCAATTAATTTCATGAGTCCAGATTTTAGGTTTTTTGAAGCTGCACTGAGAATATTTAAGGATTACACTTTTAAACTAGTGTATTGTGACAAACTAGAATTTAAGTCAGAGAATAAAATTAACTATCCTAATTGTCTGGCATTATTCTAGATTATCTTACATGAAAAAATATTGAAATGCTTTCCTTAACTTTAAATTCAGTCACACACAGAGGTTTTGATGATGATAACAATGATGATAATTGCAACTGAAGGGATAAATAAAAAATAAAGATGAAACAGGTGAGTACTAGACTTTTATCTTTCTGCAAAAGAAAAGTTTGCCACATTCATTCCAAAACTGAATGCCTTAGTGAATAAATCTAATATATACTTTACCCCAGTACTTTAATGAACCTCTTGACCTCAATGGTGAGTGACACTTAGGACTATATCAGATCTCTGTGTTGAATGACTAAAACATTTCTGAAGGAACATTCTGTCATACAATACAATGGCAGCACTTGCTTTTTCTTTTTTTGTTCCTTCGAAAAGAACAATTTAAAAAGTGATCATATATAGAGCTTTAATCAAAAATACTACATAGACTAAGGTAATCATGACATGTCCCATTGTGCTGGATGTTTTCTCTTTGCTCCTCCATTTTCTTCTGCTTTGTTCTGTGCCTTGAGATACTGACTAGAATGAATGAATTGTATTGGCTTGCTTTCTTGCCCTCTGGCTTTTGGTTGGGTTACACCAATGGGACCCATTGTAGTAAATTACAGTAAACTGGAAGGTGGCAGAAGAATGAGGCTGAAGTACTGTCCTCCAGTATCGCTTTCTGCTGGGTTGCTTTGGCTTGGCTATATCATTCTACAAAGATCGGAAATCTTGTTAGGTTGTGCTGTCCAAGCAGCTTTTTTTTATAGCTTCTTAAGACTGCTGTCTTCTCTTATGCCTTCAGGCTTAGGTATAGTAACTCTTCCCAGATTTTTTTTGTTGTTTTCCCTAAATCCTATAAGTAGTATCTTTACTAACATGTCATAAATCATCCATTCTTAATATCACATATATTTTAATGAACTGGATAAATAGGAGCTGAAGAGAAAATTAGTGAACTGCAATATAGATCTGAAGGAGCTACATAGAATACTGTATGGTCTGCAAATATTAAAAGAGAAATACATGAAACAGAGGTTAAATGTCATAGTACATCTAAAGAGAATGTTAACACATATCCAGTTGAGTTCCAGAAGAATAAAATAAAAAGTTGAGAGGCTGTAATTAAATAAATATTAGCTATGGACTTTATATAATTGAATAAAAACACAGAAATCCCAAACAAAACAAGTTACACAAAATACAGACATAAACACATTATCATAAAATTGAAGAACAGCAAGTGCAAGATAAAGATCCTAGAGGAAAAAAAGCCAGAGAGCAAATAGAGATTACCTTCAAAGTCTGACAGTAGCAATAGCAACAATGAAAGGCAGAATAAAATGGTATGATCACTTCAGAGGCCAAATACATACCAACCAATATATTCAAAGAAATTTTCTCTCAAGAACAAGAGATAAGTAAAGACAATTTCAGACAAAATAAGCATACAGCTTACTTCCAATAGATTGTTACTAAAGGAACTTACAAGGATATAATTTCAGGAGAAGGGAATTATTCTGTAGGGAAGATCTGAAATATAATAGGCATTTGTATGATGAAGATAAATCTAAAAAAAGTCACTTGGACTGTAAAAACTGATGATAGTAATACCATGTAATTTTAAGGATTAAGAAAAAGAACTATATTACTGATATCATTATTGTGAGGTTTAAATGAGGTAGGGTTTGCAAAAGTGCATGTTATATTTTTACCTACAAAATATTTTAAAAGGGTATTAGTCCCATAATCAGATTCCCTTCACGATAAGTATGTTTGTTTGGTTCCCATATGTTTTATTTTTAGCTTGTCTTATAATTTATCTTCAACTTTATTTTTGGTAATGTATTCATTTTCTTTTTTGGTTTTCTCTGTGAGATATTTTAGTCCTGGATTTGAACCAATAGAGTAGTTTGAGGGCATAAATCTTGATTTCTTATGTTTGGGTGCATTCAAAATGAAACTTATAATCTAATTATGTCATATCGTTTTAAAAATTTAAAAATTCATCAAGAAAAGAAAATTTGATTACTTACAGAGCTTTTTAAAAACTGTGACTTGGGGCACAAGCCCAGCCAGAGAATTTTTAGCTTGTTTTTTTTCCCCTAAATTTGTGCTTGAACACCTTTAAATGGGGGTAGGCATTCACTCCTCAGTTCACCATCATGTGCAGAACCTCCTTTGCTTTATCTCAGTCCATTTCATGTCATTTCACACATTTGTTTTACTTGCCTAATACTTAAATGCATTTGAGTTCTTGACTGGTGACTTACAAGATGGCAGCTATCTGAAAAATATGTATTCCAACTTAAGAAATGTTGGAAATTCTATAAATGTGCTTTCCCTTTTCTAAGAAAGTCTAAAGTGTAATATTAATCCCAAAGCTTGTTGAAAGCATAGATTTGCTGATTTTTGATGTGTAATCATGGGGTAATTATTTAATCCCTCCCAGAATCTTCTTAGCAACTGTAAAATAGTATAATAATAATTGCCCTGTCCATTTCAACCAGCATACTATATAGATTTCTGTTACCAATGTTTTTTCCCTTAAAAGGAAATATAGGGGTCTCATATGTACATAAGAAGATTAGAAGTCACCACTCACTCCTAACAAGTAACAGGCTGAACAAACTAAAATATCAACAACTTTTCTTAGATCCATCAGAAAAATGAGGTCACAGTGCAAACCAATGCACCAAAATTAAAGAGACAGACAGGCAAATACAGAGAATCACAACTTACCAGAACAGAAACCCACAAGCAGAAATCTCTGTGGGAACCAGTGCCGTGATAGAAAAACCTGAACTGTAACTAATGAATTGCTGGGGGCTCAGTGTAGACAAGTGTGACAGTAAAAATCTCCAGGGGAACCCAGTTGTAGGGAAGCCCCTATGTTTTTGTGAGTTTTACTCTCAGGAGCTCTATCAGATTCTTACAGTGTGTACCCGAGGGAAAAAAATAGCCCTCTGGCAAGAGGAGAGGACAAGGAACCATTTTGAAATATGCCAGATCATTCTGTTCTTCTTAACAAGTCCTGCCCTCTGGAGAAAACTATTTTACCAGAACCTAACCTGTTGGGAAAAGACTTTGAGGGATACTAAATAAGAGGTATATATGCACTATAAGTGGAATAGTTAAATATCTGAAAGTTTTAGAATAAATATATCTTTAAAAAATAAAACATCTCTTCATAGGAACTATCTAAAAAACTAGTTCATATTCACATCCAGACACTCCTGTTTTCCCTTTTCTAAAACTGAGTAATATCACTGAGATCTTATGAAATATATTTCTTACTTAATAAATTTAATAGCTATTGAAATAATCAGCTTACTCTCAAATAGAATATGTCTTGAATTTAAATGATCTTTTCTTCTCGATTTCCCCACTCCTGTTAATAAAGCAGTTAGTATCGCCATATTACAGACCGTAAAAATTTTATCATCTTTAAGCCACTCTGTTTCTGCAAACAAATTTTCACAAATATTTCTCAGAATTTCTCATTCATTTTCATTACCACTGATTAGCCCTGGGGTTATTACCATTAATGGTGTCCTGAACATCTTTGAACGTCTTTTGTTTCTGTATATTAATTCTGTTCAGATTCAGCAGGACTTGAAATATTAAAGCTTACTTGTTATCAGTGATCACTAAGGTATAGAGCAACCCAGAATGAGGGCTATGCTTGGTTGAGATGGAGGTGGGTATGTGAATCCCAGCCACAGAGACGAGTCCCTGAGAAGCAGCTGGCTTGTCCAGGCCTAAAGTCCAGTGGAGAACTACTGCCCAACTCAAATTCCCCAAATGGTCACTATGACAATTTTAAATCAGGTAGACAGCAAAGAGTGGGAACAAATCCAAACTCTTAGGAACCAGGCTAGTGGTAGAAATGGTTTTTAAAAATGTGTACATATAGGGCAGAAAACTAAACAAGGCACTGGTAACGTGTAAAAACCATTTTCTTGAGGAAGGCAACTGTCAGTGTTCTTTCTTGATCAAATATACTTTTTGTGATTGTATTTTCAAAGATTCCTATAACAAAATACAGTTCTGTTTGCAACTTGTATGGAACATAGCTAAATAATGTCATCATTGAATAAGGAAAACAAGTCTAAGAATAAGGACCACGAGATTACACAGATTTGCAAAAGGAAATTCTGTTTCAGATTCTCATGGGAAGGTTTCTGTTCTCAGCTGGAGTTCCTTTGGGAAGAACTTAATTATAAGAGTGACAGAGCACAAATATTTGCTTAGATAAATAGATAATGTCTATCAGAAACAAAGGATCTCTCTGTAACGGAAGTTAGAATAATAACTTGGCTATATACATCTCATCTATTAAAATACAAATTCAGCAATTAACCTTGGTTTGATTGTGAACACTCAGATTTTCAGACAACAATGAATGAATGACAGTTGTAAGACCTGCTATATGGTAAGTGCTATGCTATATATTATAGGGCTATAGTTTGTAAAATTGATTTCTGTCACATTTTTGTTTTGTTACATAGTACTAAAAAGCTGATAAAAAAATCAGCTTCAACAAATGTTAAGAAGAATCATTTAGATTTGAGAAAAAATATCTTAAAGCCAAGAGACAGTAGGGTGGAGTAGAAAGAACACTGGGATTATGTATCAAAGAAACTGTAGCTTACATTCTAACTTCTACTTACTAAGAGTGTTTCTCTGAGTTGCATACTTAAAATCTCCTCTGAGACTCAGCATGCATGCCTATAAACGGGGAAGAATACGATCTATAATGCCTATTTAAGGGGTTGTTAAAATAAGCAGAAGTATTTTACTTAATATGTTTTTTAGAATTTCCAAAATATCTTGGGCACTTTGGTTTAAGAAACCATCTAAAAAACCAAATGTAGAAAAGAAAAGTCTATGTGAACATCTTTCTCTCTTCTCCAGAGATCAAAGTGGGTGCTTTTTCAAAAAATCTTTCATACATCAATTTGAAATCCCTGTCCAGAAAAAAACCAAAAATCTTAACTCTGAACTGAAAATTTATTGATAAGACAAACTGCATGTTCTACCAGCTCTGCGTCTTCTCTCACTAGCATTAGACTTGTACAGCCAACTCACTACTGCACAGCCCCGAGGGTACCTTCAACTTAACATGTCTAAAAATGAAAGCGTCTGTTCCTTCAAACTGCTTCTCATAGTGAAATTAAACAACAAAAACCTGTTAATGACACTACTCTCAACCTAATCATTTAAATCAGAATTTGCTACTCATCTAAGGTTTACTGCCTTTCTCATACTACCTCTCCAGATTTTCTTATTTTTATTGGCTACGTATTTCTCAAAACAAGTTTCCTCTGATCTCATTGCTGCTCTAACTCAGAACCTTTGAAAATATAAGATAGCTTTTTAAGAGGTGTTCCTGCTTCTACTTCTTCAGCTTCTTTTACCTCCTTTATTGCACTATCTCCAAACCGTATTTTATATTACTTTACAGAGTAGAGTATAAATAATAGATAATAATAATAAATAATACATAATAATAAATAAATAATAAAGCATTTCTCTCCTACTTAAAAATTCTTGATAACTCTTTATGCCTACAGGATAATGTCTTTAGTATGGTGTATAAGGCCACTCTGATTTCTCCTTGTCTTTTAAATGAGCCTCAGCTCCCACCATTTTCACTCATTCTTTGCTCTCAAGTAATGCAGAGGTTTTTCAGTGTCCAGTATCTCTCATCTGCTTCCTCCTTTCCTGACTGTGCTCAAGCTTTTCTCTGTCTATAATACCTTCTCTACTAGTTTCCTATGGCTTCTGTAAGCAATTACTACAAATGTTGTGGCATAAAACCACATACATGTATCCTCTTACAGCTACTTAGGTCAGAAGTCCAGAATCAGTTTCACTGGGTTGGAATCAAGGTGTCCACTGGGTCCTGCTCCCTCAGTCACTAAGGGAGAGTCCATTCCTTGCTTCTTCCAGTTTTTGGTGTCTTCCAGCCTTCCTTGGCTTGTGGCTGCATTACTTCAATTTCTGCTTCTGTGGTCCCATTATCTTCTCCTGTCAAATATCCCTCTGCCTCCTTCTTATAAAGATACTTGTGATTGCATTTAGGGCTCACCCTGATAATCTAGGATAATCTCTGCATCTCAAGATTCTTAACTTAATCACAGTTGCAGATAACTTTTCTTATATAACTTAACATTTACAGGTTCCAGAAATTAATTAGGACCTGATATCTTTGAGGGCTATTATTCAGCCTATTATACTATCCCTTTAGAATTTAGCTAGGTTTCTTTTATCTGTGCACCCATGACACCCTATGTTTACTTCAATTTATAATTGATATACAAATATTAAATCTTCCTCAAGGCCAGAAGATGATTTTATTTATCTTCCTTTCTTACTCTCTGTGCCCTAGTAAGGTATCTGCCACATAGTAGGCAATTAATGCATATTTCTTGAACTTTTGAAATGAAGTCAACTCTGCTCTTTTATTTTCAAAATGGATGACTTACCCAGATGGAAGGAACAAGAAGGATAGCACATGCTTTTCTCGCTGTCTGGAGCACCTCATAGCCAGTGTGGCTTGCTTTCTGACCCTAGCTAATAAAATAATGCAAATAAAAATACTTCATTTTTCAAATGCTGGTTTATGAATTCATTTTCTTAGGATAAAAATTCCAAGACATAACTGGCCAATGGAATTATATAGAGCACTCTGACGCAGATTACCACATTAAACAATAGTTATGTACCTACATGCTTATCTATTAATGTGAAATGTGATCTTGTCACCATTAATACTTACATCTGTAAATAAAATGCGATAAAGGTATGCTTTGTTCAGGAGTAGCATCAAATAAAGTGTTAGGGCATGTGACACATATGCCCTAAGGTGATCCCCAGTGATTTAAACGCTTGTATAATCCTCTATCCTTCTAACCACTAGAATACAACAAAAGTGATGGAATATCCATCCAATAATTATGTTACAAGACATATATATATATATATATATATATATATATATATATATATAAGATCCACTGCTACACACACACAAGATCAATCTGTCTATCTATCTATCTATCTATCTTTGTATTGCTAGCATGCCCTAGAGAGATGGCCCTCCACTGCTGGCTTTGCAGAAGTAAGCTGCCACGTTGTTCATGGGCATATGGACAAGACCATGTGGCAAGGAACTGCAGGTAGCCTCCAAAAGCTGAGAGAGGCCACTGGATGTCAACCAGAAAAAAACAAGAGGAGCCAGAGTCCTATAGCCACAAGAAAAGTGGAAATGGCTCTTTCACCAGTAGGGCTTCAGAGAAGATCACAGCCCCAGCTGACACATGGGTTGCAGCCTGATGAGACCCTGAATCAGAATATTCAGTTGCCTGGACTTCTGACCTATAGAAACTGTGAAATAATAAGTATGTGTTGTTTTGTCGTTAAGTTGGTGGTAATTAGTTTGCAGCAAAAGCAATCTAATGCAGGACATAGCTTTCTTTGTAATATAGCATTGACAGAAATGTAAGAAAGCCATTTCAAAACCTTTGAGTAGTAGAAATCATAGAAGAAAATGCTTGATATAAAGCAAATGTGAAAAAAATTCAATTACATTTACTCCTAAAAAATTAACCATGACTTTATGAATATAAAGAGAGGGCACTCTAATGGGCTCGGCTCAACTTCTGAGAAAGAGCCAAGGAGATGGGTAAGAGAAAAAAGCCAAATGTAAACACGTATCATAAACCTGTTAGAATGACATCATTAAGGCTAAAGCATAGGTGATCGGAATTTTGCAAAAAATATCGGAGAGGGAAGAGTCTACTTCACATAAGAACAAAGGAGCAGGGAAAGGGGAGATTTGTGGTGGGTGGCAGGGTGTTATATTGGAAAGACTGCAGGCTTTGTGCCAACCTGGCTTCAATACTTACTCTTTGTGTCACCCTGAGCAAACTACAACTCAAAGTATACTATTAGAATAAAATTTCTTCTTGGAAGTTTTATTAGTCAGAGTATTCTAGAGGAACAGAGACAATAGGGTCTCATATAGATAGATGATAGATAGATAGATAGATATGCATGTGTGTGTATACACACACGTATACATATATTAGGTTGGCCGAAAAGTTTGTTCGGGTTTTTCCGTAAGATGTTATGGCAACACAGCAATCTTAATTCTGAAAATTTAATTTTAATTTTGGAATATTTATTTCTAAAGGGTAATGAAAGGAGTCGAGAAAATATGAGCGACATTTTTCTCACATCTGCCTTGTTCAGCTTTTTAAACTCATTATTTCTGCAGAATGTGCACTCAATCAGGCTTCCTGTTGCAGCAGCTGTGTTACAGAAGGAAGACTGTTTTTGAAGACCATGCTTTTGTATCTACTGGCCAACTTCAAGTGATTAAGAAAGAGCTAACTAAAATTTTAGCCTACTTACGACTTTTGAGGAGAACTAAAGTAGCTTCAAAGATTTCTCGTGTCTGTGGAAAGATGACATAAATTTGTAGAGGAGACAAAGAGGGTGACTAGCTGAGTCGTAATTACTGTTAGCTATCATGTTTTAACTATTATAAACGTAGCGGGAAACTAAAACCTTATGAAACAATAAACACCTCAAGAATAATTTAAAAGAGTAAAATAAATACTGAATCATTACCTTCAAAAGATAATTGCAATTATAAGTATACATGCTGAGAAAAATTAGCAAAGCCATTCAATTATTTAGTCTCACATATGCTTTGAAAACCCTTGAAAATTGGTGAAGTATTCATCATTTTTCTTTTACCAAGAAAGCCCGTGTAATTTAGTTAATTACTAACATTACATATTGAATAAAACATTTCTTTAGAATTTGATACCCTAGTGAAAGATTATCTTTCAAAGCTTGTTGTAAAAGTGATTTAGAATAATAAAGGCATGAGTGTCATAGGTCAATTCTATTAATGATGTCAACTGAGTTTTTAAATTGGTTGGGGATGATATAAACATCTTTACCTTGTTCAGTTGCAATTTACACACACACACACTTATCATAGAGAAAAAATCATATTTTATAAATATATTAATACATAAATGTTTATTGTAACATAGAACAATACTAGTTCATAAAGGTGAATTTTATTACGATGAGGATTATGTCCAGTTACAAATTCTACTACAAAAGTTATCAAACTTTATCTTTTTCTGTAAATTGAATTTAATGTATAAAGTATTTTATTACAATACTAGCAAACAAGAAAGCACTCTGCTTCATAGTAACTACTTTTCATATTAATGGAAGTTTTGTATTGTAGCCACTATTGCAATATCTTCATCATTTGGTTATTAGAGTAAATGTCTGGATTTGAATAATTTCTTTGGAAGAGGTTTTGGAGGATTTGTGATGGCAGAGAAATTGCTTCTGATCTCTGGCTGGGAATGTTACCTGTGCTATTCGTGCCATGATGAATTGCAAAAAGTGCTTTGAGAACAGAAAAAAACAGAGCTTAGCAATCAAATGTTGTTGTTGTTTCTGTAAAATTTTCCCTTTAGATTCCTTACCTAACCCCAATATAATGTGCAAATGTTCGTACACTTCAATGCAGTTTAAATCTGTTAGCTGTTTGAAAACATGTGCTTTGTGAGATTAGAATAGCATTTTCTTCTTCTTAAAAAAATCCACTACTCTTCCATGATGAATTTCCATATTAGCACATAAAAGTATCCAGAAGTAATTCCATCTTAAAAACATTTGCTTCTGCTAGAACTTTAATTGCCTCAGTAACTTGCATTATAATTAGAGGTGAGATGAGTACCTCCATTCTGATTAAAAATGATCCATTTGTATGTAGATACTTATTGTGCTATTAATAAATCGACATATGCACTCACTTTGGTAAATAATCCCATGGGACTAACATAACTGACACTTGAAGTTCAATTATGAAAAGTCACTGGATTATTTTTTTCTATATGTATTTTTCCTTTGTCTTTGGATTCATTTTTTGCCTAGGAAGACTTTACCCTCCTCGAGATTATTTGGAAGATTCCCATATATATGTCAATTTGACCCTTTTCTAGTTTTTCATGCTAAGGTTTTTAATATTCATAATTCATTTTTCTGCATGTGAGGTACAAATATAACTTATCATTCAGTGACTTTTTCTGATAATATCAATGCAATTTAATGATAGCACATATTAAAAACTTTATAATAAAATTAATTTCTATGTACTTAATTTCTATACTCAAATAGCTATTCTATTAATGAGCATATCAATCCAGTTCTAATAAAGTAGCATTTAATTATTTTTTGGTATGATTTGGCTCATAAAAGGTATTTTCTTACTATTTTACCTTAAAATTTCTCAATTATTCTTACATATTTTCTTTTCCAAAACAGGCTGTCCACATTCAATTAAACAATCTTTGTTGGGATTTTAATTGTCATTACATTTTGCTTGCAGATTAATTTGGCAGTAATTACAACATTGAGTCTTTCTAGTCATGTTTGTCCACATATTCAAGGCTTGTTTTATAATCTTCAGTAAAGGATTAGAGAATTTATCATATAAATGTTATACATTCCCTTTTAGTTTTATTCTTCTTTGCATCCTTTTTCCCCCTCTTCTTTCTTTGTGAAAAGGACTGTATTTCTATCATGTTAGAAGAGAAAGAAAGGGAAGAAAATAATTTGGGGACTTGGAGTAGCAGGGACAATTGACGAAAAGAAGTATAAAAGAGTGATAATTGTGCATATCAAATTTGCCTTTTTATTTCATAGCAGGAGTGAATTATGTCAGAACACCCCTTCCAAATGTTCTTTTCTTTTTAAAAAAGTACTATGTAAGGAAACATGACATGTTCCTGTTTAGTGCTATTTAAACAACATGAGGCTGATTACTTTATGGTTTTTTTCCAGAAATCTTACTGTTGTCTATTGGTATAACACTTTTTTAAAAAGAAAGAGAAAAGTTACTTTTTAAGGAAGACATTGGAAAAGTGAAACTCTGGGGTTCCCATATTTCTCCTTGAGAGCCTCAAATGACACAAAAAGATGGGCTGGATATTCACGTGCATTGCTGTCAACCCTGAGCTAATCCATCCAAGAGAGCCATCCTCTCCCTTCTTTCATTTCTTTTCATGATTGAATTAACTTATTCTCCCTTGTCTTTCACAGGAGAAACCCAAGAAGATGTAGCCTCAGGTATTAATAGAAAAAGCAAAACTGATCCACTCAAAGGAAATTTACAGGAATGTTTACCCATCCCCTAAAAACTTTCTTAATGAAGAGAGATCATCTTTCTAGGTTCTAGGAGAAGGTAGATTCCAGGTACATGAAAGTAGAAGATGAGCTACACTTCTGTTAAACTCTTAACTATTGGCTTAGTAAACCTTTGTGTCTAAATAGTAAGCCCACTGTTTTTTTATGAGACATGTTCAAAACTACTCTAGGAAAATATTTTTAAAGTTATTATTGGATGGTAGGAGTATAGGGTGGAGTTGGCCTTAGGGAAGTGAGAGCAGCAATAATAAAAAGGATTTTGGAAAACACATGCTTGGCTCAAGTCAGTATATCTCCAGAAATCAGGACGGACCAAGAAGGAGCAGAAAAGCAAGATGAATGATGTGAAACTTGCTGTCTTGGGTGGTGAAGGAACGGGCAAATCTGGTAAGTGGTGTTGTTTTCTGTGGCATAGTGTAGAGTACATAAAGAGTGAGAAATATATTGACATGATATGTATTACATTATAACATATTATATGTATATAAACTTGATATAACTATATATTATTTTTAAGTAGGAGTTTTCGCTTTATAAGCAAGTAATGCAATTACCTGTATATAAAATTTATATACAGGTTGTGGAATATAACTGTTTGCAGTATTAATTTTTATCTTGTTCTACTGATGTTTGAAATTCATTGGACTAACAGGAAATCCCTCCCATCACTATCCCACCTACTTCTCACTCCAGCACACCTGCCTCCACACCTACCAGTGGCCAAACAATGCCCTTGAAAAGATTCTGCTGCCCTGAGACTAAGGGTGGAGAGAGATGCGTGGAGACCTATGAATTATTTTTTAAATGCCATTTTTTCACATTATCAAAGTGAGAAAAACTTTGGAGGGGCATGGCTTTTTAAATGCCCAGAAATGAGCAAGAGGTGCCCAGACCAGACCTTGGAAGCTATGTTTTTGTTTTCTTTTGTTTTGTATTTGGTCACATTATGATGGTACTAAGCATGCCACCAATAGAACCACCGTAGGCTAATGAATCTTAACAACGGGCCAGACCCAGGAGCTGCAATAAGATAAACCAACACTAGAGGTCGTTCCTCTGTTTCCTGGATTTTGAAGTCCCTATTTCCTTAAACAATTGCAAATGCTTGAGACCGTCCTGGCCACTATTAGCATGCAGCACCATGGAGCCACAATTAATTTTATAAAGAAAATATAGAGATGTTATAGTTCTTGCATCTCATATTTAATGAGAAATCTGTCTCTGTTACAAAGGTGAGTTGTCTTACGTGTCTTTGCATTTGTAAATTACTTACGCAGTGATTTGAGTGGGCAGCACACTGAGATGACTTTCTTTCTAGCCTCCTAATTTTTATGGCTGTACAGTGGAAATTCTTAGACCAGAATTTAGTAAAGTTTTAAGGTCTTCATTAATACTTAGTAAATTTTGAGCTGAGATGCTAGATGCTTATGTACATTGCTAAATTATTTGTATCCTAAAACAGATAAGACCCCAAATCCAGCTTGTTTTGTTTTGCAGCCCTTACAGTAAGGTTTCTTACCAAGCGATTTATTGGAGAATATGCTTCTAATTTTGGTAAGTCACTACTTTAGACTCTTTCACCTTAAAACTTCAGCATCATAATTAGTATCAGAGAAACATTTTAATAGAATCTTCCATTTTTGCACTTTTTAAAGAATAAATTTATTTATTTATTTTTGGCTGCATTGGGTCTTCGTTGCTGCACGCAGGCTTTCTCTAGCCATCAGCTGGAGCTACACTTCGTTGCAGTGCGCGGGCTTCTCATTGCGGTGGCTT
This sequence comes from Delphinus delphis, assembly GCF_949987515.2. Classification (NCBI taxonomy): domain Eukaryota; kingdom Metazoa; phylum Chordata; class Mammalia; order Artiodactyla; family Delphinidae; genus Delphinus; species Delphinus delphis. The sequence continues at coordinate 14,662,386 of NC_082693.1, read as the reverse complement.
CTCTTGTTGCAGAGCATGTGCTCTAGGCGTGCGGGCTTCAGTAGTTGTGGCACTCGGGCTCCGTAGTTGTGGCTCACGGGCTCTAGAGCGCAGGCTTAGTAGTTGTAGTGCACGGGCTTAGTTGTTCTGCGTCATGTGCGATCTTCCTGGACCAGGGCTCGAACCCGTGTCCCCTGAATTGGCAGGTGGATTCTTAACCACTGCACCACCAGGGAAGTCCCCCATTTTTGCACTTTTAAGCAATTTATTTATTCATGGGTTGGTTAGAAAAACCCAAATAAGTATTTTAATTAATTGTTCTTTTATGATAAAAAGTTATCCAATTTGATGTTAAATAAAATGGATTAGAAATCCAGTTGGTTTCAGTCTAGAGGAACCTACCGCCTGTACCAAGTGTTGTAGAGCATGTGAGTGTGGATTTTTTTGTAAGCAATTTGAAACAATTTGAAATTAAAGCAACATCTGTTGAAAAATAAAGATAAATTAATTATAAAAGCACAAGTAACTACAAAATAAATGCTTATTTTTATTGCAAAACGATGTGACAATAACTGGAAAATTATGCTGTGATTAAAGATCATATCATAATTAGCTAGGTTGCTTATGTAAGTTTCAGAGAAATTCTAAAACAGATGCCAGGGCACCTTGATATAATCTTAAGATCATTTCACTAACTCTACTATAAATTTCTGTTATTTTGATCAGAATTAGCATGACATATGGGAAATGCCACAGTGGGGAATTAATAAGTGGGGAATTTTGCCAGAGGTTTGAATATATTTTTGGCTCAGCAATTAATCTATATAATGCTACTAATATCTTACCTGACTGAAGGTGTGGTGGGGAAAGGTTTTGTGGGTTTTTTTTAATAAGAACAAAGATTTTAAGAAATATGAGAATGGGGAGAAAGGGAAATTATTCTTTTGTTCAATAATACTTATTTAGAGTAAGAAGAAATTATGATTGGAAGTGTTTTCATGAGAAATAAACAACAAAAATCTTTAGCATTCATTTATGATATAGCATTATTAGAGTATTTTAGAAAATAACTTTAAAGTATTTCATTGTTTCCTATGTGTAGCCCACATAGTATTTCAATCCATATGCCATTGTAAATGTTTTAGGGCAAGCACTTGAAAACTGATTATAGAAAGAAGAAATATATAGGAAGAGAAATTCTTATTGTTTCATATCTCAGGTCAACAACCTCAGTCAAAAAAGGTAACACACAAACTAGGAGTCAGGCATGAGAAAATGTTCTAAAACTATAAAACAAAACATAAATAAAAGAACACCCACAAAAAGCAGTAACAGCAACAACAAAATAAAAACATCATCTTTATAAGATATATCAATAGATATATAGATATATCAATAGATAAATAAGCAAATGAAGTGTACACATTTCTGGCTGTTACATCTCTATTAAAAATATAAGACCTAGAGACATTCTTAAAGACAACCAAATGAGCAAAAGTTCACCACCACATGAGGGTTAATTAGCAAAAAAATGGCCCCATTTGTAAATGAGGGCTAGAAGGGGAAAATAATAAAATTTTAAAAAGTTAAGAGCTGGTGACCCCTGCTGGCAGGTTTTGAGTTTTGAGAGTGGGTATTTTAAAATGTCTTGGAAGGAAAGTATATGGTTCACAGTAGTAAGCTCATAAAGTTTAGAATAAACTGTCTGAAGACATTTTAAGATTTAACGAAACACTAACAAATTTCATTAAATGTAACCTAGAAGGATTTTAAAATTCATCCCTAACCTCCTGAAGTCGGCTTTCCCAAACGTCCGCTACATTTTGCTAACCACAGGTTACAGAGTATTTACCAGAATGGGTCATGATTTTGTGTCAGTATGCAATTTTGGAGAGAGGTAGGTCTTGTATTAAAGCCCTGTAGGGGCAGTTACAGAAACGAAGTCCTTCGTTCATTCAACAAATATTTATTGAATACCTGTCATGTGGCAGGTACTCTTCTAGGTAGAGAGGCTATAGTAATGAACAAATATCCGAGCCTTCATAAGATTTACATTCTGGAGGGAAGGGTCAGCTAATTAAAAATGCATTTATATATCTATATCTATACATATATATATCTATATATAGATCTATCTATCTATATATATAAAATGTCTTATGATGATAAATGTTATGAAGGAAAAGAAAGCATAGGGGAGTGGTGTGTAGTCATTTAAAATAGGGTAGTCAGGGTAGACCTGGCTGAGATGGAGACATTTGAACAGACCTGCAGGTGATAAAAACTGAGCCATGAAGATATTTGGGCAGTTACATTCCAGGTAGAAGAAACAGTTGCCGAAGTTCAGAGGAAAGAACTTTCTGAAAAATGTGAGGAATGGTATGGAGGACTGTGTAGCTTCAGTGGAGGAATGTGGGAGACAATAGCCAAAGAGGTCTACTGAGATCATAGGGGTCATGGGAGACTAGATAACTAGGGAAATTCTCAGGCATTTTAAAAGCTGAGGTTTATCTAAGTGAGGTGGAGAGCCATTGGAGAGATTTGATCAGGCAAGTGACATGATCTGGCTACAAATTGGCTTTTGCTCCTGGATTGAGAATAAACTGAGAGCAAGAAGGGAGTTAGGGGAGGGATAAAGCGAAGAGCTGAGTTAGGAGGTTTTCTAATAATACAGGCAAAAGTAATGATGGCTTGGACCAGAATGTGAGCAAAGGAGGTGATGAGAGGCAGACAAATTCAAAATATTCTTTGAAGATAGAGTAAAAATGAATTTTTAATAGGATAAATATAGGATGTAAGAGAAAGAAAGAATCAGGGATGCCCTTGAGGCTTTTAACCTGTGAGACTAGTTATGGATATGTCATTTAATGAAATGGAAACTTGTGGGATATGCAGTCTTTGCGGGGAGATCAGAGGTTCCATTTTAAGCATGTTAAGGTTGAGATGTCTATCAGGTATCTAATTGGAGGCTCCCAGTGGTGGTAGATGTCTAGAGTCCAGGGAAGAGGTCCAGACTACAGAAGTGGGTTTATCAGCAATAATTGTTACATAAAGACTCTGACTGGATGAGATTAGCAAGGGAGTAAGTGTAGATAGAGAAGAAATCCATAAACTAGAATCACAGTTGGAGTGAGAGAAGATATTGTGGGACAGATAAAAAAGCTTAATACAAAGCAATATGGAATAAAGAAAAAACCCAGGAGTGTATGTTGCCTTGAAAGCCATGTGAAAAAAACATTTTGAGGAGGTAGGTGTGATCAACTATACTAATACTACTGACAAGGCAGGTAAGATCAAGAACTTTTCACTGAGTCTAAAACCATAACCCTGATAAAAACAGTTTTAGTCAAGTAATTGGAGTTAAAGCCTGATTGTAATAATTTGAAGGTCATGGAAGGAGAGGATTTGGACACAGGGAGTACAGATATTTACCAAAAGGCCAGCAGAGAAATAGAGCAATAGTTGGGATCCAAAGTGTTGTTAAGTTAGGAGAAATTCAGTTGCTAGTAATGATATAATAAAGAGGAAAATTTTATGATGCAGAAGAAAGAGGTTGAATTGTTGGAGCCATGTCTTTCAGCAGGTCAGAGGAAATAGTAACTAGTTCATAGTGAATGGACTGGCCTTAGATAGAAACACAGATAATTCATCCGTAGTAATAGAATGGAAGATAAGTACATAGGCAGAAAAACATGTAGGTGAATAGATACAGTGGTAAAGTTCATTTGTAAGAAATATACATTAGCAAATATATGGTTTTTTGACCACTAGCAATAAAGAAAAGCTACTGTAGTACTCAACTAAAATATGACTGGTTGAATTTGCAGGACTGTGGTCCAAATATAAGGTCATTTTTTTTTTTTTTTTCGGTACGCGGGCCTCTCACTGCTGTGGCCTCTCCCGTTGCGGAGCACAGGCTCCGGATGCGCAGGCTCAGCGGCCATGGCTCACGGGCCCAGCCGCTCCGCGGCATGTGGGATTTTCCCGGACCGGAGCACGAACCCGCGTCCCCTGCATCGGCAGGTGGACTCTCAACCACTGCGCCACCAGGGAAGCCCTATAAGACCATTTTTTAAACTCTGGAGGATTTCCATACTGACAATGAGTATATGCATATTTTTCAGAATCTATCTATAAAAAGCATTTGTATTTGGAAGGGAAGCAATTGAATCTAGAAATATATGACTCTTGTTCTCAGGTAAGTAAAACAAAATATGTTTTCAATTGTGATTTGAAGAAGATATCCCTCAAATCTTTTTAGCTAAACCTTATCAATACTGGGTTTTTTTTTACTGATTTAAATCTAGTACCAAAAATCAATACCTATTCCATTTACTAATAAGGATAGAAAATATCATCTCTTTTCAAACATATATGTGGATATTGATTTTAAATGGAATTATTAGGGCTTATCAAATTTTCAGAAAAAGAGTTTTTTTAGAAAAAAGGTATCAAATGAGATGGATATAACTTTATTATAGCTCTTTATTTTTTAAAATTTAATCACTTTTGTTTAAAGAAAGAGGATGATAAAAAAGAAACAGAGACTACATTTTAGAAAATATCAGTATTTGGCTTGCTGAATTCTCTTCCAGGTGAAATGGGTCTCCATTAATTAACTGTCTAACGGATAAAATACAGGGATCAGATCCCACCACTTTCAATGTGCTTGGTTTATTTTCAGCCACAGAAAGCAAAATTTTCCCTCACAAGTGAGCTGCATTGGGCAGATGGGTTTATTATTGTGTATGACATCAGTGACAGGTCTTCGTTTGCTTTTGCAAAAGCACTAATCTACAGAATTCGGGAGCCACAGACTAGTCATTGTAAAAGGTGAGGTATTTTTCTTTCCTCTCTCCTTTCTTTTTAGTAAATCATCATAGAGCTGTAAGCATCATTAGGAAGAGTTTAATACAGGCTTCCAATTACAAAATTTAACAGCCCTGAACGATCCACCTTCCATTCCACAGGAGTTACACATGTAGTAAAAGGAATAAGATGAGAATACTTTATATCCTGGCTGACATAAACAGTTACTTGCCCCGAGTAAATGGCTATTTTACAAGACAGCTTCTATTGTTAACATGACATTCACTTGCAAAATAATGGTCCTCTGTACACAGATAGTTCCCTTTCCACCTTTCTTTTTCATTCCCACAAAAAATGTGAAGGATACTAAATAAATCCAGATTTATTACACTTGGCATCCAATTCCTAGTCATTGAGCTGTTCAATCAGTCAAAGCAAAATAGACTGAATAATCAAACTGTTACAGATTCTAAGTATGAGAGTACCTTTTTCTCCATTTCACCTCCTAAAACAAAGAGCTGATCAACGACTCCCGATTGCTAATGTCTTGACACAAGTGACTATGAAGGAAAAACATAACTGTGCCTTAAACTAATTTTGCATTAGTAGTTATAAATTTAAACCTATGAATTTCCCATTTTAGTTTTCCTTTTTTTATTGTTTTAGCCTTTCCATTTAAAATATTTATTTTTGTTTAACCTGCTGGTATAAGGGATTCTTTGTGCTCGTAACCAGATTTGCCCTTAAAATCTAAAATAGCATTCTAATCTGGGAAGCAAAAAAGCACAATATTATACCTGAAAATTGGTACCTGTGCTTTTTATATCTATTTTAAATGCCTACTATCAAGAAATCATCAGATAATAATTGATAAGTTATATTTCCCTACAGTCATTTGATCTAAATTCTTGTTTATATCTGATTGACCTTGGGTAAACCCTTTAATCTCTAGACCTCCTTTTTCTGACTATAAAACTGATAGAAACACGGTAGGGGAAAAGAATGTGATTTTACTAAGGTACCTCATAGCTCTGATTTCCTATAATATTATTGATTTTGAGGGACCTCCATTGTTTCAAGTGTTAAATGCCTTATATTTAAGCACCATAACTTAGGTAAGGGAAAGTAATTAAAACTACTTTCTATTCTTACAAATCAAAAGAATCACTCATGAATAGGCAAAAAAAGTATATTTAAAAAATCCCTATATTTGACATTTTTCAGGCAAACTTTTTAATATATTGACAAAATAAATTTTCAGTTTTTCCAGTTCTCAATCTCTAGGTAAACTAGAGTCTCTAATTTGTAGATAAAAAGCAAAATTATGGCATTGTTTTATAAAATTACATCTGATATTTGTGATTCACCCTTCAAAATATTTCATTTATTCTTCCCCATTAATTCTTCACAATAATTTTCTGAACTCTATAGAAAAAGATACTCTTAGTGACTTCAAAATCCAACACATACAGTGCTTTTTCCCTTACGGCTCACACTGTCATGTGAATGAAACCAGCCTGAAGACTGTTTTCATTTTCCCATTTCTTCCCTATAGGCGATATCTTGGCAGAGTTCCATGCCATTTAAGACCTAGTAGCCTTACTGTATTCTTCAAATGGAACTCTGCTTTAGGAATGTTACACTGTAACCGAGGAGATTATATTGATATTTGCCAAAGACATTACCTTACCAAAGCGATATATTTCTTCAATAAACAGAAAAATTGTACAAGGTCACGAGACTGTAAAATTTTCTTTAAAGTATGCTGTAATGAATATTAACAAACAGCAACAAGTATTGAATTAGTAAAGAGGCATTAGTTAGTCCTTCTTTTTCAGTTGATAAGGAAATGAAAGATAATACTTAGTAAGCACATTTTATTGCCTGGCACTGGGCTAGATTTTTATACACATCTTCATTTAACCTCTGTGAGCATTCTGTGTGACGAGGACTATTTTCCCTTTTTTTTTTTTTTTTTTTTTACATATAAGGGAATTGAAAGTGGAAAATGTTACAATCATGTCTTGTTAGTAAACAGAGCCGTAATTCCGGGAATAGGTTTGTACCACTTCAAATGTTATGCTTTAAGAGCCTTGTTGCTTCTGTGTCATTTACTACATTTTATCTAAATTAATTTTTGTAAGTAAATGAGATACACACACACATGACCACAAATAACACACATACACACACAGTATTCTTTTTTTCGTCCATAATTCTTTTTGATATAAACCTACTTAATAAAAAAAAAAAAGAGTTGTTAAAACAGTCTTGCCAAAGAATTGTGTATCTGTGTTTCAGAGCTGTGGAATCAGCTGTGCTTTTGGTGGGTAACAAGCAAGATCTCTGTCATGTGCGAGAGGTTGGCTGGGAAGAAGGGCAAAAACTGGCATTGGATAACCGGTGCCAATTCTGTGAACTGTCTGCAGCAGAGCAATCTCTGGAGGTGGAAATGATGTTTATCAGAATTATCAAGGGCATCCTGACAAACTTCAAACTCAAAGAAAAGAGAAGACCCAGTGGATCTAAATCCATGGCCAAACTGATCAATAATGTATTTGGAAAGAGAAGGAAATCTGTTTAATTGACATGTGATCCTAAGGGATTTATTATATCAGAGAGTTTCAAACTTTTGTATGGTAATTAAATTTACCCTTTGTATGCAATTAAAAAATTCTCTTAGAGATATGAAATAATTGGCCATGAACCACAACTGTGTTTTCAAATATATAGTTTGCCTTCTTAGTTGTTTGTATCTTGTACATTTTGCTTCACACTTAACCTTTTCTTTATTACACAGAATAATATGAGTATAACCTATTGGTGGATTACTATATAATTTTATAAAATTACCATTCTACAGGGCTCAATTTACCTTTATTTTATATATATATATCATTTTAATGAAATATATAGTTATATTCATCTAGTTAATATATTATAGGGCTTAACTTATCAATTTGTGAAATTCATGATCTATTTAATTGAAATACATGGATTTATTTTTGAAAGTGTCTTTATAATAAACCAGTGAATTATTTGATATTACATAAATTTTACTTACAACTAAGGCCTTAAGAAGTTAAATTCCTTACCCGTAAGTGCATAGTTTACAGTTGGTCTGATGATGAAAAGTCTGCCTTTCCTTACTGTATGCTAAGCTAACAAGGGCAATTATCATAGAGAAATTAACTTGTACAACTAAGATACATTTTAGATTAAAAGATTAGGGATTTTTTTAAGTTCATTTATAAATCAATACATCATAGGAAAAGAAAAAAGTAAAAACTCTTTGGTAAATATATAACCTTGAAAGCCTTATTGTCCTGAAAGAAATATTGTATTAGATACAAACATTTTGGGCCTTCTCAGATTACATTGGGTACAGTTTCCTTCAGAGGTCAACTGTCCACCTCCTGGACTGCAGCATCCCTTCTGCTGTCCCTGATGAGCTTGTCACCTGCTGCGTTTCAAGTTGCAACCCTAGGCCTAACTTCAGCCAAATCGCTGATAAGTAAGGTTAGATTTTGGAGAAGTTAACCTGGGCATACATGCAATGCTGCGTGCACACTTGGTTAACATGTGTGAGCACTAACTGGTGGACCATGTAGAAGATCTTGAGTAGAGGGTGGTAGACTGGAGTCAGGGAGGGTGACACAGACTATTAGTCTGGGCAGGAGAGAATTAAGTCATTGACATGGTTTTGCTCATCGTGAGTCACGATCCAACATTTAGCTTTTTTGATCTGTGGAAATCTAACCTGGATGATGCACTAGAGTAAAAAGAGTGGAAGTAAGGGAACTTTGTGTGGTAGTATACCAAATAGTCCAGATGTTCATGAAGATGGGGGGGTTAGAATTGCTATGGTAGATTGGACCCAAGAACCTACCATCTGACTGTGTTCTCTGGGACGATTCAGAGGAACTTCCTTTACTAAGGAAGTGAGGAAAGCCGTGGTGAGGAGGCAAAGACAACTTAGACAAGCTTCCTAGTGACTGTGCTCCGTGGGTCAGAGTTGACAGTCGGGATGCTTCCACTGAACTGCGCTCCTCAATATTAATACAGATGATAGACTCCTGAGACAGCAGAATCTGGATGCCAGCATTTAACCTGGTGCCTGTTTAACCTCGTAACCTGTTTACCCATTCACTCAGCCCCCAGAGAAATAGTGCCATATCCAGGATAGAGGCTCCATTTCTGATGCTGGTTGGTTGGAAACTTAGAAGCTATATTGAGACAAAGTCCATATTGTGGGCTCAAGCATTGCTCCCATCCCTGCCCCCAAGGCCACTGTTATCATGGGTCCATTACATATAAGCACAAAGGTAGTCAAGAAAAAAGGCAGGTTATCTGTAGGGCAGTTCATCTTGTCCATTTGGTTGTAAAGTGACTTCTCATTGGTGGATGCTTTCTGGTTGGCATTAAAGTGATACATAAAGATCTGTAAATATGATGCCCTCTCTGAGAGATCCATTCACGTGCTTATTCTCCAGTCCTTCTTGGCACTGTTCTTCCAGTCTTACCTCTTTACAGATACCTCTGGCCAACTGGCGAAACCACTGATCACAGCCTAGGACTCTCTGCCACATTATACCTTTCTTGAGTTATGAGGTACACAGCAAAGTGTACTTCTTGAAGCTTTGGCAAATGGGATAATTTCCTTTTACCGATGAGCTTCATGATTACCTCTGGGTGGAACTGTAATGAGGCCCAGTCTTCTTTTGCCTGGCACTAACATATCAAGCTTAAGTGAGGAGTGCTTCTCATCAACTAGGAATATTCAGATTAGATTGCTTTGTAAATGAGAAATAAACTTTTATTGTGTAGTTATTCTAGTAAATTCAGTTATATACTTTTTTGATCAACTATTTATAGCGATTTTATTAATCTTTTACGACATTAATCTTGACTATGTAAGTATATGTACATATATATCAGCTTAAGCATTTATACTTTAATCTTTTTTTGGTTTTATTTTGTTCTTATTATTTGTCTGAATAATCTTAGAGATTTGGTCTTCATTCTTTAAAATTCTCTTCCTAGTTAAAGAAAGATTCTTCTGGGATGATTTTGTATTAAAAATAACATATTTATCCATGTTATATGGAAGAACTCTACTGTCAAAATGGTATGAAAATTATTTCATAGCTTAATCTATGATTTAATCTTAATCTCAATCATAGCTTAATCTTAATTTCATAGCATATGTATCTGTGATGAGTCAGAGTTCAAAATTTCTCTGGTAAGCATACTACTCATATTTGTATATATTAAATTTTTTTCCTTTATTATACCCTGATTTTTTAGCAAGATGATCTGATATGACACATCTTGTTGTAAGGAGTCTATGGAACAAAGGAATAAGAACGAGCATTCTCACCAAAAAGAAAAAAAAGATAACTATGTGAGGTGATAGATGTGTTAGTTAACTTAATTGTGGTAATCATTTCACACTCTATACAGATAAGAAATCATTATGTTGTACACTTTAAATAAATTGAAAATTTATTTGTCAATTATACCTCATTAAAGCTGAAAAAATTGTTTTACATTAAAAAAAAGAATTTATATCTTAAAAATAGTTTCTGTGAGGCAACCTTAGAAATGAACCACTGATTATTTTTCATAGTGATATTTAAAAGTTCTGGGTTAATTTCCCCTTTTATAATGTGACAGTTATAAAACATGTCCACATATTTTTTGATACTTCTCCAATTAAAATGTTGAGTCGGATTCCCCTCCCCTTGATTATGGATCATCCATGTTGGCTCTCTTTTAACACATGGGATGAGGTGGAAGTAATGGGAAGGACTTATGAGACCAGGTTGGAAAGAGCTCGAGCACCAATCTCTTCCTGGGACTCTGCATTGTTCAGAATCAGCATGGATCAACCTGGCTGCCCTGAAGACACTAGGCCAGAGATACCACATGGGGTTAGTGACCAAACAACCAACAAACAGGCAAACTAATCTTCAGGTGATTTCAGCCTCTAAACTAGGACTACCCTAGCCAATGCCAAGTAGAGCAGGGATGAGTTATCCCCACTTGCAGAATTGTGAGCCCAGTGTACATCCTTGTTTTGTTAGGGTTAGGTTGTTATATGGCAGTAGATAACCAGAACCGATAACTCATTAAAACCCCCAGTAACTCAGCCAATATGAAATGTTTGGCTTTCTTATTGGGCAAAAACAGGGTGAAAAATGGATCTTCCAGATTCAAAAGAATTGACTACAACATAAAGTTCTCCCCGTATCAGTTTTCTTGGGAATATGATTCACATGTAAAGCAACTTGCAAAAACCTAGAAATAATAAATTTCAGTTTTCCAAAATGAGAGAAACCACATCTACTTACAGTAGAGAAACAAATACATCAACATAAGGCCATAGAATGTTGTAGGTTGAAGGTAGCAAGTGTGCCTAAATCTCAAAGATAGTTAAGCTGTAGCACTAGACTGGGAATTGCCTATGCTGCTCTAGTAAAAAAAGATGCTGTCATTCACTTTGGATGAGCTTCAGTGAGATAACACATGATGAGGGGCAACAGCTGAGGAAGGGAATGTCAAAGGGGAGGGGCCTTTAAAATGGTTTTGATTTAATACAAGGCATGCACTATTAATAAAGAAGTTGAATGATACCTATATGTTTTATAGGCTTATAAATTGGCTGTAGTAAAATATTTTACATCTTAGATCACTAGGTATTGTTTCAGCTTATTATGGGAGATATCTATCTAGAGTTGACTGAATTGTATTAATCTGAACCTAGTTTAATGATGCCTTAACATTTTTATGGGGGAATTTAATGTTTGCAATATCCATGTTCCTTCTTTGAAAGTGTGACTTATAGGTTTTTCATTTTCCTTAAATTATGAAATCCTTCAGCTAATAAAGGAAAATGATTATAGTTTGCAAAAAAGGCAAAGTCATTTAACAATCCATATAACTGTCTGTTGTAGGACTTTGCATAATAATTGTAATTTAGCTATTAGGGATTCTAAAGGCAGTTATCTGTCATACTCTACGCTTCTGGGGGAATCAGGCAAAGCCCAAATTATTTAAAGTATTTTAAATTCCCAAGGGGAAAAAAAAAGACACTATAAACTGGGAATATACTTCTTAGTGACAACATATTATTTCAAAGCAAAGAAGAAGTTCATCATAATATTCAAATGTATAAACCACCAAACATTATTTTTGTTTATTTTGGATAGAGATATAATTTGTTTATTTTTAATAATGGAACTATTAGTTCCTGTAAGGAGGGAATTAGCAGATGAAAAGTATCAGTTGCAATGTGAAATTTGACCAACATTTTAGTGATCCTGGAACAGCAAAGACATAAAGAATTAGGAAAAAACAGAAAATTGAAGAAGAGTAAGATACAGAATTATTTGCCCCATTATGTGGAAGTATGACCATGCGTTACCTCTGTAGTTTTTAGACCATTTTATAAGACTGACTATTTAACAACTCAGTTTTAGTTGTTTAGTCAACTCGGTTTTAAAAATGAGTATTAAACAACTAGATACGTGAAAACATTTCAAAACACATATTAAATTAATCTGATATTTTTTCCAGATATAAATTTACTTTCAAGGTAAGAAACTATTTAGGTTTGCAAAATTTGGGGTTATTTCTACACACAAACATATTTGGGGTTAAAATTTTGGTGTTGAGTTGGGGACAGAAAGTTTAATTCATTCAAACAATAGTTGTAAAAAAAATAACCGGTTGGTTGACATTTATCAGAAGATTTTGAAGCCTTATGTAAAAGAAGTCTATATTTTACTCATATTGTTCTCCACAACAGGAGAGGTTTTGAGCAAAACCTGCTCAAAAATAGTTTAAAACTTATGAAATTTGGTCATTCTCAATTAATATTTATTGTTGTCTTAATAACATCTTCTTGAAGATAAACATATTTGTTGGTAGACTTAAAACTGATATACACATATGGTATAGTGTATATAGATATACTGTATATCTATACTATATATCTATGTCTCTATATCTCTCTAATGATGTCCTTTTATTAAATATATTTAAACAAACTGAATTCATCTATAAGAAAGATATAAAACAACACAGCTTTAATGATTTTATTTTACCTTTACATAACCACCAGAAAGGGATCATCTATTACAGAACTTTGATATTGGACACATATTGGCATATATTATTTAATCATGGGGGTTTAAATGAGATATTGACTAGGTAAGAGGACTGAATCTGCCATTTCACAATTTTCTGTTAAAATTCAATTTTTTAAGTTGAATAATGACATTTTATAATAACATTGAAGTTTCATATAACAGAAGTCATATAACAGAAATTCAGTGTTTCACTAACTGAATTGAGAAATCAGAGATAAAATCATAGCTATCTTTGTGCTACCTTCTGGAATAAAAATGCAGTTTGCCTATATTACCCTTTTCTTAAGTCCTCGCTTCACATACGCTCTGCACAACCAGAAAAGAGACCAGCTGTCTCTTCCCTCCATGAGAGTGATTTTCTGAACCATACACCTTATCTCTTATTACTCAGGACCCACTACCAACGTCTGTCTTTCTCTAAACATGCACAGCTTGAGGAATAAGAAGAGCAATAGTGGCAAACTTTCTTAATCTGTATTGTACTCATGGATAAAGGCAAACACAGATGAGGTAGAGATTTGGTTGTTGGAAATGTTGGGGAAGGGTCTCAAAAGAGCTGTGATTTAGAATTATTCATGGATAGCATTTGTTAAAGATAGACAAAAACAAAACAATTTGTGTCATGTTATTCATTACATATCTGTTCTTCCTTGTAATGAGAAGATGGCAAGTTTGGGAACCCTCTCCACCTCCACAAAGCACAGCCAAACTCAGTCAATTCTGATCATGCATAGAAATTATGCTGAGATGGCACAACACCCAGACTTCAAGTATGAGATTTGAGAAAGCTACACTATCCCCTTCCAAAATAATGGTTGAGAGGGTGATGAAGATAAGGATAAAAATGGAAGCACCATATGTTGGCAAACCAGACCACAAAACATCCTTCCTTTTATAAGGATCAAGAAACATAGAACAGTTAAATGCCCCCCCACCATACGTACACATTAATAATAATGGATTTTTGAAAATATTACTCAAGACAAGAACATAGAAATATTAATCTGAAATGGGAAAGTATATACCCTAAGATAATTTTTTAAATGAAGAATAAATAGAAAGTCTAGAACAGACTTTAAAATATGCATTTTAGGCAATGAAGAGTTGCATTGGCATTACAGAAAATCAGTTAAGTGACACTGATGTAAAACAAGAGGAGATTTTTAAGAATCTAAATAAGGATAAAGGAATGAATATATTAAAACATATCATAATACAATATAAATAAATATTATAGGCCTGAAGATTAGAATCTAGCTTAAAATAATTATAATAAACTCAGAAATCTATAGTAGAAACAACAGTCCCTGCCTTCGTAATGCAAGGAGATAGATAAAATTGTAAGTCTCAAATAGGATTCAGCGTGTTTCAGGAAAAAAAAAAAAAATCACATAGTCTGGTCTCCCAGAAAGAAAAAGCAGGTAAATGGAATATTTTAATACGGCTTAAGTTTCTTTGCAACTACATAAGTTAGTTAAGAAAAGTGAAAAGTCTAAAGAGTTTTGAGGGGAACTTTTGCAGAATTCTAGTTATAAAGACAAAAATTCTGGTTGAAATATGAAGACAAAGAATTTCAAATATGCAAGTGCTCTGAAAAATATACTCAATTAGTATTACTGGAAGATTATCAAAGTTTCAATTCCAATAAACAGAGAATAATTAAAATTAAGAGTTTAAGAACTAGAAAGCTATAGTATAAAAAATTGTGATAAGACTGATTATATGCATAGAATGATATATGTGATGTTATTTATCATCAGTGACCCTATACTGACAAGTCTTGACATCTAGGCTATGGTTAATCCGAAAAACAGACTAGTTCAGGAACACGTTGTTAAAACAGAGAAAATTTTAAACAATAACATTGTCTAAAAGTGTGGTTAAAATAATTGTGGTATGTGAACTGTATAATCACTTACTGAGTACATGCTAGGTACATAGCACAGTGCTAGATGGTTTAAATATATTTTATATAAATATATAAAGGTGCCCTGCAAAAAAGATATTGTTATCTCATTTTGCCTAACTTAGTTATATCATTTTCACACCTCAACACAGACAAAAAGATTAATCTAGTCAAAGGCTAGCTATCGGCTGAGCTGGGATTCAGAAAGGAATGTAACTGGGTCTCTATACTGTTTTCTCTACCGCACCACACTCCCTCAATACCACTGAAAAACAGACACACATTTAAAATCACATCTACAAATGTTTTTTAATTTGGGGGGTGATGCCTATGTTTTGATAGTAAATATGAAAGCCAGATACAAAAGTATAGGTAAGTATAATTTCATTCACGTACAAACGTATCTTTGAAAAATGATTGCCATAGAATATGTCAAATGATTATTAGCCCTTGGATAATTTTCTATCTGTGATTCCAAATTTTCTGTAAATAAACATTGATTAATTTTGTAATCAAAGGACAACTAAAGATTACTCATATTTACAAATATTGAAAGAGTCTATTGGGCTGATTTGCACAGTAAAATTTTTATATGGATCCTAAAACTCTCCTCAGTTTATTACTAATATCTACAGATTTTTATTTGTCAATCTAAATCTAATCCCAAATCTTATTAATCACATTTATTAATTTTCTATTTTAAAGATGGATTACCTCTCACTCATTTCCTACAAGACCAGGTGTTATAATTTAGAAAACAAAATATATACACTTTTGCATTTTTGATTAAGACAATTTACATACAATAAAATGCACATATTTTATGTGCACAGTTCAGTGAATTTTAACATATGTATTCACCTGTGTAACTGCTGTCAAATCATGATGCAGAACATTTCCATCATTCTGGAAACTGCCCTCGTGCTCCTTTCCAAGCAATCTGGAAATCTGTTTGCCGTATTTTCACAAATATAAATATACCTTTATAGACAATAGAAAGTACATGCAATCTTTAGGCAATGAACAGACCCATATTACATTACTTCAAGCTCCAAGAAAGTGGAGTTCTTGCGATTCATTTTCACTACCATCTACCCCAGGTCTTACCACAGTGTCTGGCATATAATTGGAGCCCATAACATGCTTATTGAAAAAGATGTTTGAGTGCATAATATATAGCAGGCACTGCGCTATTTTTTTTAATGGTTAGTTTTATTATAATATTATTTGGTGGTAGAAATACATGCTATTAATAAGAAGAAAGTGCTTAAAATAATATAAAAGTATAAAGAACAAAAATGCTGAGAGTTCTCTTATACCATTCTCAAATGATCACTCCCAGAGTAGTCAATATTATTAGTTTGGTGTATTTCTTTCATTCTTATCTTTGCACTTACAAACATAAAACACGTATATTCTTTTAAAAAACAAATAAAACAATGTTTATCAATAATCTCTTATGGGTCAGGCTTTGTTCTAAGCTTTGGAGATACAGCAGCAAACAAAATATATTAAATGCCATACCTTCATAAAGCCTATAGTTTAATGGGAAGAGATAATGATAAAGAAAGTATGTAAATGATACAGGATGTTAAATAATGTTGAGTGCACAAGGACTGCAGAGGAAAACTAGGCAGCCAAGAAGGACACACATGTCTCAGGAGTGGGCGAAAGCAGCGTGGCTATTTTAAATGGGAGTTAGGTATGGACTTCTTGAGAAGATCTTTTGAGCAAAACATGAAGGTGGTCGGGAGTAAAGCATTCAAAAAAAAAAAGCAGTTTTTTTTTTTTTAGAGTCCAAAGCCCTGTGGCTTATTGGGGGCCAGGGCCAAGTGGGCTGTGGTGGGCAGGGGAGCTACGTGTCACCTTTCTCAGAGATGGCAGCCGTCAGGATGAATGAGGGATGCAGGACCCCCGGCTCTCCTCTGCACACAGACGCTGACCAGGCCGCCCTGGGCCAGGGACTTCACCATCTCAGCTGAGCCCACCATCATTGTTTGGTTTTCAATGACCAGGGTCCACCTTGTGCTTTGGTGGATTGCAGTTCTGCACAGGTCATAGGTGGGCCTACTGGGTGAACTTGGAGCCACGCTCGGTGCAGTTGAACTTCCTCACTCCCTTGTGCTGTCTGGCGTGCCCACACAGCTGGGACATCACTATAAAGGTCTTCCCACAGATCCGGCAGAAGTGGGACCCTCCTGGTGGCACCCTCCCGGTGGCGGCCAGTCATGTAATAGGGCAGAGTGGGCACGCAGCCATTAGCGAGGAACCATCATTGCTCAACAATCAGCATGGGGGTCAGATGTCCTGCTCAGGCAACAGTGGTCTTGGTGCATTGAATGTGGCTGCAGGTGGATTCTGGCTTTCTCCCCAGGGCCTTCCAGGCCCTCTGGCCTCCGGGCCGGCAGGTGAGCTTGGGGGCCGGGGACAGGCTAAGGGCTGTGTCCCGCAGAGCTCCAGAGCCCTCACCAGGGCCTCCCGCTGGCCTTGAAGTAGCAGTGAACCTCTCCCCCATCCCTATCTCTGCGACCTAAGGGCGGCAGCCGTCTCCATGGGCCGCAGTCCACGGAGGCCTCAGCAACTGGAGTATACGGATGCTGCCATTAAGGTAACAGCTTCCGCCAGCTTCAGTCTCTCTGTTCAAATTGCAAAACTTGGTCCAGCTTAGATCAGTTGTCTACCCCTAGGGGCTGGCCAGAGGTCAGGGTTAAGTTGCAAGGACTTTGCACATCATTACTTCAGGTCTGCCTCTGTGTTGGGGCTATTCTCAAAGAAGGGCAATTGCTGTGAGCTGGGAATTCACCTGATGGGTATTTGCTACAACCTGTATTCCTATTGATCCTATACAAATGATTCTCTCCAGTTTAAATGAAAAGCCTGAGGGCCGGCTGGGTCTTGGCACCTGGCTCCCTCGGTGATGACAGCTGGGCAGGGTCTGGGCACCTGGCTCTGAGGCGCCGTCAGCTGAGATCTGCCTCTTCAGCCTGGGCACTGGTGGGAGGAGCCAGACCGGGTGCTGGATGAGTGCTCCCCGGCAGGGCGGCCAGCCTGCACAGGCCACTCCCCTCCCACTTAATCAGGGCCTGGACCTCAGAGGGCGGAAGCTGAGCCTTGGGACCTTGCCCTTTCTTTTCAGAACAGAGAGTAACATTTGTTTTGGTGGAGGTTTACAGGAACATCATGACCTGACGGTGTCCTGACCTCAAGGACAAAGGCTCTGACACCAAGAAGTGTGCACCAACTAGCCACGCCCCCTCCTCACCTTTCCTATAAAAGGGCTTTGCTGAAATCTTTCGGGGAGTTCGGGGTTTTTAAGGCATGAGCCACCCTTCTCCTGCATAACCCTGAAATAAACCTTTCTATGTTCCAAACTCCGACGTTCTGGTGGTGTTTGGCCTCACTGTGCATCAGGCACAGGGCCTCGCGTTTGGTAACAGTCCCGTGCTTCTCAGCAGGGGCCTTTCTGGGTACTGAACTCACAGCTGCAGGCCTCTCACTGGTGTGGTGAGGTTGTGCTTCTCCAGGCCAGCTTGGGTGCAGAAGGTGTAGCCACAGAGGTGGCACTGGAAGGGCTTCTGGCCCGCGTGCCTGCTCAGGTGCAGGTTGAGACCTGCCTTCTGGGTAAAGGCGTGGCTGCAGAACTTGCAGACACATGCCCTCTAATTCCTGTGTTTGGCCTTGGTGTGCATCTGCAGGCCATTCTTGCTGCACACAGCAGAACTCCTTGCACGCAAACAGCTCCCCGCAGTGCTTAAAAGCCTGGTGCAGCTGCAGTTCCCTTTGGGACAAAAAGAACTTGGCCCAGGTGGGACAGGTATGGAGCTTGGGAGCTCCATGCAGCTTGGTCCCTTTGCTCTGCATGAACTTCTTCTTCATGAGCTGCTGCGAGCAGGCACAACACTTGAAGGGCATCTCCCCCGTGTGGGATGCCAAGTGTACTGGCAGCTCCATCCTCCAGCAGAAGGTCTCCAGGCACTTCCCGCATGTGAAGACTTGTTAGGATTGGTTCAGACAACTCTAGGCTTCATGCTTCAAGATATTCTCCTTTGGAAGATTTGGGGCGCTAGAAAGTTTTCCAAATTTGGGGCGCTAGAAAGTTTTCTCCCCAGTGTGTTTCCTGTTGTGCACTTTTTGATATTTGCTGAGGAACTTTTTGGAAGAAAAAAGAGGGTAAGAGTCTTTCTTTCACCTGCTGTTTAAGTGCCTTGAAGTCAAAATACTCAATATGCCAAAGTGGCATATTTTGGGGTGATCTATTCTGATTTTCTTCAAACGGATATAGCTATCTTCTAGGATTATAGGGTTCTGTGCTTATTTTTGTGATACAGAATGGAGTGGGGAAACAGTACTTAGAATGAAGTATTTCAAGATTTCAAGCCTATCCAGAAAAAAAAAAAAATCCTCTATGTACATGAGAACTGACCAGAAAGTCAGGTTAGGACAGCAGTCAGGGAGGAGACAATGTATAATGTATGGTATAGAATACTTGACCCCAAAGAAATTCACAAAGCGTATAGGGGATCTGGTTAGAATTAAACAGATAAATTTGTCTAATATATTGTTTCTAGCTCAGAATCTTGTATGTTTACTGTTGTCTGACAAATATCTCACTATGCAAATTCCTAATCCTTTACCTAATTTTAGGATAAAAGGTGTGTGTGCGTACATCTGGAATTATGAAGACAGATTGAGTGAATGCACTTTGTAAAAGCAGGCTCCATCTGACTCACATATGGATGAGAAACCATCTTAGCAGTATGCGCTGGTGGATATGTCTCTGGAATTTTTAATCCTCTTATTTTATTATCATGCTGGTTTATGTTTTAAATGTATTAAAATGGCTTGTGTTTTTATTTCTAAACATCTAATGTAAAAGTCATAACTCACACGGCTCCTTTAAAACACAATTAGAAAAGCATTTCTGGGATTATCATTCAATTTATTACATTCAGTGATATTTTGTTACTTGTACCATAGGACGCTAATAGGCCTCATGAACTGTATCTAGAATACAAGTTGTACTGCTAGCATATTCCAACCTCTAAGTGCCTTTCATGTCAGCATGAGAGATACAATCAGGCATTTGAAAGCTCCGGCCTATTTATAAAGATACCATCAAAACCTGCCTGATGCAGCTGACTTATGAATCAATTATCTGAACTACACCAAGTGATATATCTATTCTGAAATTTAGAGTCATATATTTGAAGTTAAACTACAAACAGATAAACTATTCAACAGCCTATCATGATTCTTATCTCTATGTCTATATCTGTCAAATGCTGGGAGAAAAAAAGGCAAAATCTTACTGATTTTACTGGGAAGAGTTTTAAAAAATAAATCACACAGATACAAGTTCTCTCTCTCTCTTTCTCTCTTGCTCTATCTCCCTCTCTCTCTCTAACACACACACACACACACACACACACACACACACACACACACCCCTAGCTATCAAATTACTTATGACCCGAGGGAAAATTTAAATAAAATCAAGAGCATGCAAGGGATGACTCTCGTTGTAAAAGGGGAAAAATAACAATAAATAATATTAATTCTCTTAAATGTTATGTCTTAAATGAAATGGCTGAGTATTTCAGTAAATAGAAATGCCACCGTTAGGACAAAAGGTACAAAGCCACTGGGTGCAGAGAGACAACAGTTATGTTTCATCCCAGATGTTGTTGAAAATAAGCCAAACCTAAGACAGATGCGTGTATTTTTGTTTTGTTTTTAGGTGATACCTCACAAGATGTATTCTATTTCAAGATCTACTCTTCATTTCTAAATATTAATGATCTCGGTTTTACTGCTTTGCCTGGTAGAGTTCAGATTTCAGGAACGTTTTATTCATGCTGACCAAAGTCATGAGAGACACGTGCACTAAGATGACAAAGTATTAATGTAAAATGAGGAAATGTAGTAACTTTCAACTACACAATGAGTTATCTTCTCAATAGGAAAACGTGTATAAGAGACCAAATTAATATCAGAAGTCTGCTTTTCTCCAAAGAATTAAAATAAAAGAAGCTCAGCATTTTACTGCTTCCTTGAAAAAGTGACTTCTGAAGTGAGTAAAAAAAAAAAAAAAAAAAAAAGAGGCAGTTAGGCAAAAAATGCTGAAAAAGGCCTTTGGAGTATAATACAATACAAGCCAAAGTTTCTGAAGTTGTGTTCCCTCGTCAGAATCTCTTGGCGTTGGGTGGGGTGGGGACAGCCTAAGGAGGTGCAGGAGGTAAAGTTAATTTAAAATGCAAAGTTCTGAGCCCCACCCTGGGTTTACTAAATGAAAATCTGTGGATATATGATAAGAATCAGTCTGAATATACTTTTTAGTAATTCTTGGCACACTCAAGCTTGTAAACCTTTTTGTCAAAGAAGAATGCAAGAAAAAATCTGGCATGATAAGCAGGAGACAGATCAGGAATGGGTTAGGCATGGTGATTAGGGGTTTGGGATTTACGCTGAAACTAACGGGTACCCATGGGGCAAGGGAGTAATGTGCACACATTTGTGCTTTAAAAATATGATTCTACCTGCAACATAAAGAAAGGCAATGTGAAGGAAAGAATGGAATCAGGGAAACCAGAGTTAGGAGGTGGTTGCCATGATCTAACCATGAGGTGGTAGTGACTTGCACTAATAACAATTAACAATAGTAAAAGTCAAAGCTAACATTTGCTGAACAATTATGCACCAGGAAAAGCGCTTTACAAGAATTTCTCACCTATATTTTAAAAGTACCTTATGAGGTACATGGGAACTATTATTATCCTTATACAAACAAAACAGAAAACCTGAACTCAGGGTAATTAAGTACTTTATATAATTAGTAAGTGGTAAGACAAGGATTCAGGTCCACCTCTCTCTGACTCAGCTACCACATTCTTAACAGCTATGTTATTCTGTCTAACAAATGAAGCAGCAGAATAGGGAGCTACATAGAAGGTAGAGTTGATAGGATTGATGGTTGCTTATAGGACAAAAGAGATAGAGAGGATGGAGATGATGCCTGGGATCTGAGGTGGGTTATGATGCTTTACACTGGCACAAATGAATATAATAAGAGTGGGTTAGAGAGGAAAGAGAATACATTCATTTTTACATATTGGGTTTATGGCGCCTCTGGAACATCCATGTAGCATGTCCAGTAGGAGATGAGTATAACATTTTTGAGTTCAGGATATAAGTGTGTGTGTTACAGTTTGAAGAGTCAGATGTGCATAGGAGAAATTCAGAGTCATAAATGGACATTAATGTCTGGAGACTTGAATATAGGGAGAAGAAAAGCAGGCCTAGTACAGAAACCTTGAGAGGAATAACAGGCAGAGGAGGAAATAACTAAGACTATTAACACATTATTTTTCAAAAGAGGTCACTCAAGAGTGAAAGAGACACTAGTAATAATTGCAGTAATAAGAGGTGATGGGCATAAATGGGTTCTGATCCAGACCAGCCAGGACATATGACCACCCTTCTCTAAGGAGGCTGAGAGATGAGAATTTTAAAAGGCAGGAAGAAAACCGGCTGAGAGTGTTAACCTGGAACCTGGAGGGTCTATAATGTTATTGTAATACTTATATGGCATAAACATATTTACTTTCATGAAGCCTACAATTTTAATCATGGTTCCAGTCCTCACAATGAGTACAAACAGGTAGGAAAAATCATTTAAAGATCACTTGTCTAGTCTGGTTTTCCCAAGTATCTTCTGCATCCAAATTTGTATTCCATATAAGGATAAAATTTATAAATGGATTTGAATGGTCATTTCAGTGGAAATTTCATCTCTTTTTTTCTTCAGTATTTTTCATTTGCTATGAAAACTTACCATAACTTATATTGCTTCTTGAAAGACTCTATAATATCTTCATTTTTAGAGAAACACTGAGAAATCATAATGAAGATTAGGCAGCCCCCTTTATCTCATGCTGCCCAGAAATGATCTCTTAAGTATACATCTCTGGGAAGACATCTGTATATGACGAATCTAATCTGTGGTTATTTATTTTTGTGAACTTTTTTTTTTTCGGAGAGTGACATTTTTATGATAATAATTTCAAATTGTGGCTTAAGCCTTATTTCAGTTTGGTAACCTGATATGAACTTGCTGATATTATTTTCTTAAAATTAATGAGGAGAATATTCTCAGGATCAATTGTGTCTCTTATTAGAAGAGTAATCTCAGTGCCTAGTAATGCCACTCAATTTCCTATTCTTCCATAAACATTTCCAGCATACTCTAGCCAAATAGGTTCCTTTTTCTTTTTTCATTCCCTGTAGTATTAGTGGCTAATTCTTTCCTTCATACCACTTAGGCTATTTTATAACTGTCTCTTAACACATAAAATATTTCTAGTTCATTATGCTGTTTCTAAGTGGATATATTCAGATTTTTGTAAATATATGTGTGGAAAAAATTAATCTTTGATAGATGTATTTTTGTCCATTAATAATACTATGAAGCCATAATGGTGTAGGACATTTACATGCATGGTCTAAGAATATAATAAGTATGCAAAAATCATTTATTGAAGGGAATGAAATTTCAGAATTATTCAAGTAGGGAATTGTATTTTGTATAAAGTAGATGCAGAAAATTTAAACGTTGGCACTGATAACCTAGTCCCTGTGACAGAAAATGCCCTTCTTGTAGAAGGGCTTGATATTAAAATGTCCCACTCTATTCTCTGCATTTATTAATGTTTTTGGGGGGATTTTCAAAATGCACTGGATCATTTTGGATAATTGAGTATCCCTTAGTAAAGGGATAGATAAATTGACTATTATTTACAGAAGCATTGAAGTTGCCATGTAAGTATACTTTAGTTATTGAAACATCTCACAATGTAACTGTAAAACATTCTCCTAATTTAAGGTTTATTATATCCTTAGAAATAATGAAAAATATAACAAAAGACACTATAATAGATCTGCCTTTGTACAGGATCTGATCAGAAAGTGTTCTTTCTCACACATTATATGTATTAAAAACAAAATATAAAAGTCAAGAGCTGCAAAAAAAATTCAGTTAATGATGAGTATGAATGTCATAAAAATTTAAATATTTTATTTGTGGTAAGAAATAAATAAAACCAGTGAACTTCCAGAGCATATTTCTTTAATTTTTAGGTGATAAATGTCATGTCTTCAATACTTAATGTTGTCTCATAAATCAAAAGAAAATAAAAACAGCAGCAATGCCATATAAAATGAGTAAGGGTCACAAAGAAGAAAATACAAATAGCCAATGAATAGATCAAAAATCATTCAAGTTCCTCTTAACCAGAGAACTTAAAATACAAAACTGAAAATATTGTTTGGCCTATCATTTTGACAAATGTTAAGATGAAGATAATGTTCAATGCCAAAACAAGTACAGTGAGGTTGTCATTTCCATACCCTGCTGGTAGCATACACATTGATTCAACTTCACATAATCTATTTGTCATTATGTATCAAGAGCCTACGTACTAAAAATCTGATTTTCTTCATCTTTGTGTGTGACCTACCTAATATTCACGAGGTACCTGGGACATTAGGTATTCCATGACATACGAAATATATATGAGACATTTAGTATTCCTTTAGTCTTTTTTTTTTTTTTTGCGGTATGCGGGCCTCTCACCATTGTGGCTTCTCCCGTTGTGGCGCACAGGCTCCGGACGCGCAGGCTCAGCAGCCATGGCTCACGGGCCCAGCCGCTCCGCGGCATGCGGGATCCTCCCGGACCAGGGCACGAACCCGTGTCCCCTGCATCGGCAGGCGGACTCTCAACCACTGCGCCACCAGGGAAGCCCTCCTTTAGTCTTAATTCAGCCAAAGTTTGATGACTCCCATCATGGCCCCACGAATCCTGCACCCAAGAAACACTCAAACCTCACTTTTTATCCTTGCGTCCAAACCATCAGTGGGGAAGGCTTATATAGCAGAGAGACATATGAATATTAAAATCTCCCGGAATCAGGAAGTGTCCTTTCAATTTAATTGCATGATATCCTAAGCCCATTAACTCACTCATCTCTTTCACTTTGCTTTGTGCTGTGTGCTTTAAATTGACTAAAGGAATTCAATTTTCCATGATTTTTTCCTTTTCCTGATCTCTGTGAAACTGTCTGGTAGGGTGCTTGGAAGCTACCTTTGTGTGAAGGTAATTTCCCACATGACACTTTCTTACTTTTGCAGCTATACATTTAAATTTTTTAAAAATACATTTTAAGGAGGGTAGGGGGGAGAAAAGAAAAGAGAGAGGGAGGGAAAATGGGAGAGAGAGAGAAGAAGGTAAGTATTTCCAAGAAGCAGGGTACTAGATTCTAATTTTATCACTAATATATGATATTGTGGACAAGTCACTCACTGTTTTTATTGTGGTTAAATCATGCATAACATATGATCTATCTTTTAACAAACTTTTAAGTGTATAGTGCAGTGTTGTTAACTCTACACACAATGTTGTACAGCTGATCTCTAGAAAGTTTTCATCTTGGAAAAGCCACTCACTTTTATAAGTGTTTTTCCTATATCTTGGGGGAGTTCTGAGTTTTTAGGAGTGAACTGATGAGAGTATGTTTTTTTTTTTTTTGCAGTACGTGGGCCTCTCACTGTTGTGGCCTCTCCCGTTGTGGAGCACAGGCTCCGGACGCACAAGCTCAGCAGCCATGGCTCACGGGCCCAGCCGCTACGCGGCATGTGGGATCCTCCCAGACCGGGGCACAAGCCCGTGTCCCCTAGCATCGGCAGGCGGACTCTCAACCACTGCGCCACCAGGGAAGCCCGAGAGTATGTTTTGAATGGCATAACATTATACACGAGAATAAAAGATTTTGGTATTTTGGTTATCTTATTCTTGGCTTTCTGTTGGTGCACCAAAGTCAACTGTTTAAAAGCACATTTTTAAACACTGATAAGAACTTTCTTCCTTATCCTGTAGTATAACTGCTACCACAGTGAAACAGATGTTTGTATTATGTGTAGTCAGAGAAGACAGTGTTTTCAGTTTCACTTTGAATAAATCCATACATGAGGAAGAATGAATCATTCTAGATTCTTTCTTTACTACTGTGGGTTACCAGGAAGAATGCAGAGTGTGTTAGCTGCTGCTACTAGAATCATCCCATTATATACATGTCCTATATGAAGATTAAGAAGCATCAATACATAGGAGAAAGCATTCACCACTTTGACAAGTGAGGATGACTAGCTATAGGCACAGGGGTGGCTGTCTAGGCTAAGGAAGAATAATTCTCTAGGTATATAGAGTGAAACTCTTCTCCTTCCATAGGCACCAAATAGTGTTCCTTTACCTTTTTGAACTGAAAGAGGGACCTCACACTTACATGGTAAAATTAAAGTTCCAAGACTCTTAGATCAAGTGGAATACTTTTGTGAAACTATTCATTGAACACAACCATAAAAGAGATGAACAACTAGTGTAGTTGCCACGAAATAAGCTCTATCAAGCAATAATTTAACTGCAGTCTTGAAATAACTGTGGTTTTATTATTAATGAAGTTTATATTTCTTTAAGAATTGAGAGCTTAGAATTAAAGAATAGAACAGATGCCCCAGAATTCATTTAATCTATACATTCACTGAGTTTTAATTAAAATCTTATATGCTACTTGCTAAAAGTACTCTTGTGGTAGCTATTGTATGTGTTTTCTAGTTTATGGTTTCACACAAACTAGAACCTAACAGATTCACTACTTCCTCAGAAGAATACCTTGATATAAGGGTCATTAGCTGTACAAGGAGGAAGACAGTGAATTACAAAAGCACCTAAAATTCTAGATAAAGGACAGATGACATGCTTGTGTGCATTTCTCTCATACATGAATAAGGAACCCTCGGCAGGCTCTTAAATTTCTATTGACTGAGGTCATAGTTGGGGCTACACATGGATATACCTGCTCCTGCAAGAGGAAATGGTGTCACCTATAGTATAGAAGAGAAAGGACTGGGAAAATAAGCATCGATGCTCATGACACTTATTCTCGAGGAGTTCACTATCAGTGGGAACACCTACAATTAATTCTAACATAACATCCATTCCACTGCTCTAGTTATTGAGCTGTCCCGAAGCCAATTTCAGCATCAATGTATATTCAAAAGAGTCACCAATTTGAAGTCTGCAAAGCACCAAAAAGTAATTTATATCTTCACTAAAATTTCTCAAATAAGTGGCAAAAGAAGTTATATCACATGTCACAGAGCAAACCCCCTAAAATTCCACTTACCTTTGCTAGTCTCCCCAAAGTCCTTAATATTACAGATGTCCTCCTACAATTTTTGTAATTCCATATAAAACAAAAGTCTTTTCTCTCTCAAAACACTACTCCCAACTTGGTAATATTTTCTTCTCTTTCTTTTGTATTATTTTATAGCCTAATTTAATTCCCCCTGACTTGGCAACTCTCCTTCCGTTATCACAAATAACTCAATAGTTTCAGCTAGAAATCTCCTTATAAAGCAGAGTAAGGGGAAAAGTTTGCTGTTTATCTGGATCACACTAGTGGTATAAAAGTGCCTTGGGACTATAGAGGAGTTTTCTTGTCTTCTCTTTAATTTTATTTTTTTCTTTCTTTTCCTTTGCTTTCCTTTCTTTTCTTTAATTTCCTATTATTTTTTTTCTTTCCTTTTTAGTTTTTCTTTGTTAGGTCTATTTCCCTTATTTTTTTCTCTTGTACAGATTAGAAAATGTTTCACAAAGGGAAATACAAATTGGCCATTTCTCCAGAAGCTTCCTTGCCATTAAAGTCAATAATCTTTACCGTGGCCTGAAATGCTTTCTCTATTATCTTCCTGTGTCAACCTATTGGACCTCATCTAGTTACAGAATACAAAGCCATTGAGAATGACTGCAGTTAATTCTTGGTGTTAATTTGGATGATGGTAAATATTGTAATCATGTGAACACCACCAAATATACTCAAAGCGCATCCTTTCTCTCTGTCTATGTCTCTTTCTGTTTGTTTCTGTCTCTATTCCTCTCTTTCTCTCTACACCTCCTTCTCTTAGGTCACTCCTAATGGAATCTTCTAAGCAATAAAATGGACTATATATAAAATGGAAGGAGAAGATGTGAAAAATTAAGCAAGTGGTCATTGGATTTGGGGGAATCTATAGCACTGCCTCACCAGAAGTTCATGAAGATAATGAAGTTGTTTTTAGGCACTCATTCTCTTCTTCTCCTTTAAAACTTTCCACAATCTATTGGTCTGTAACTTTTACATTTAATATCTACTGGGTGGGAAAATTTGGACATACCTGCTTTTCAAATTAAAGCTTCATACTCAGTAGCCTCGAGATTTGTGGCAAGGTGCTAAACTTTGTTTGATGCAGTTGTTTCATCTTGAACATAAAAATAGCAATGTCTATCTTATAAAATTGGAGGTGTTAAATCAGCTAGCATATTTAAAGCAACTAGTATACTGTACAACAAGCAAAATCCAGTCAATAAGTGTTTCTTACCTCTTCATCTACTTTTCTTTATTAAAATATATTTTCTTGAAAGGGTCTAATATCAGGAAATTACAGTAAAGGGAGTCTTGTGAGTGAATTGCTTGTTCTGAGGGCCTTCAAATTTTAAGCTTTATAATGTAATAGTAAAGTATCAAATTTATTCTGTATTAAAGTGGATTCTAAAATGTTTAAGCTGGTGGAATTGAGATACAGTTTCTTTCAGTAAGTCTTATCTGTAGGAGGTGATAATACAGTTGACTCTTGAACAATGGTGAGGGTTAGAGGTGAAAACCCCTTGTGAAATAATAAATCCATGTATAATTTTACAGTTGGCCCTCTGTTTCCAAGGTTCCACATCCATGGATTCAATCAATCATGCATCATGTAGTACTGTAGTATGTATTTATTGAAAAAAGTCTGTGTATAAGTGGACCTCAGCAGTTCAAACCTGTGTTGTTCAAGTGTCACTCTATTTGAATATTTGGCTCTATTAGTCACAAAACTTCTATCACTATATTATTGTCAATAAAATCATTTAAATATATAATCATGGAAAAAATCAAACATTAGGATTTCCAAATCTTTACATGGATATAGATTATCAATGTGTGAAGATCACAGTTTTACCATAAACACAATAATTTTATATCCTGTGCTAGATATCATAAGAACCATTAATCTCTATGTCTATTAAAACTTCATAACTAGTTAAGTGCAGTTGTTAAATAATTTCCTTTTATAGCAAAAGCTTTACAATTAACAAGCTAGGCACTGATTCAAGTCATTATCAATTTCCCTGTGATTATTACAGCTTCCATAATAATCTGCATTCTATTAACATAGATTAGGCAGCACTTTAAAGACCAGCATCATTAGCTTTAGTTTCACGAAAAGATGAGAAGAAAGCAGACTTAATTTCATGGAGTCTCATAGTTGCAGAGTACCACCAAAGCTATCAGACAAAAGATATAAACAAATAATAATGTATATAATTTTGAATGTGACCCTTTCCTGGTTCTAAAACTATCTTTGGGAGCTTAGTGCATTAATATATTTTTACAATTGTCTACTTTTCTTTTATATTTCAAAGTTAAACAGAATAGCACCTCGAAACTCAGGCAGTTACACAACAGACTTAATTAGTTATGATTTATGTTTATTATCCAAAGGATGTACATATAAGAAACATAAAAATACTCCCAGAAGGAAAGTCCAAGATGTAACAGTAATGCATCAGATATATTGTAAAGGTAGTTGAATCTAGACAAACAATGACAGTGTAAAACAGTAAGAATATTATGTCAATTGAACAGATCAATGTTCAAAACAGGACTAGAATGCTAGAAAAGAGCATGAATTTTCAGAAGAAGATTAAAGAAAATAATTAACTTTATATATTGTTAAGTTACAAATGTATTTATGATTGTTGCCTTGGGAATTTTCAGCTCTGATTAAGATATGGTACTTAACAGCAGATGAACATTCCCATCTAGTATAGATAAACATAAATAAAATACATACAATAAATAAAATAAAATACATCAAATATAGCTAAAATACAGAAAAAAATAAAAACTGAAGGAAATGGAGGGTTGCTGGGGTCAAAAGAACTCAAGAAAATTCTGAGAGAAAAAACTTGGAGATGAAAGATGGCTTCTGAAACACTTAACAACCTGTGGGCATTTGCTAAGCCCAGGCATTTGAAAAAGCTGGAAGTCCATTACAAAATCCAAGAGAAGTTACTGAGAAAGGGCAGAGAAAATCAAAGACTTTGGATGTAAATTTAGAGACTCAAGTACATTGCTAATTTCCCTTCAGTACACTTGCCAAATGCTGGGACTCCATGGAGTCCAAGGGTAAGAATAGCAGAAAAAAATGAAGAATATAAGAGAGTTTTCAGCATTCTCATGAGAATAGAGATTAGAGTTTTTTACCTAGTAGGGAAAGCACCCCACAGAGTACATCATATTCTTAGTTAAAAACAAAAACAAAACAAAAACCTAGAAAGCAGTATAAATCAGAGGTAGATTAAACCTTACTAGAACTTCACCCCCTTTAATTTATCATAATCTGGTTGGATTAAGATGATCAGTCACTGCTCTATCTGTACAGTGAAACAAAAGATAGGCTTTTCCCAGATATAGAAAATAACATTTGAAATATGATATGAAGCTCTACAATATTTTAGGGTCATAATATCTGAAATTCAATCAGAAGTTAAAAAGCATGGCAAAAGACAGTATCATAAGACAAAAACCAAGAGGAAAACAGAAAATATAAATGGACATCTATGTAATGCAGACAGATGTAGATTCTTTTATTATATATATATTTATCTTTAGGCAAAATGACTCATTTACAGAGTCTAACATTAGATTAGATACAGCAGATGATAGGATTACAGAACTAAATATTATGACAATGGAAGATATTTGAACATTTGCATAGAGGAAAATTATAAACATTGGGGAAAAAGTGTCAGAGTAAATGTCAGACTCAGAAAGAAGGTTTAACATTAATATTGATGAAGTCCAGGAATAGAGAACATGGAATGTGGGGAAAAATTAATATAAGAACCATTAATATTAGAAAATAGTGGAATACTTCATACTAGAAAATATTGGAAAAATTAGTTAAAACACACTCAAGAAGTACTGAAAACTCAATAAATATTAACACAGTAAAAATTACATCTAAGTACATACTGTTAAGACCATTGAAAATCGAAGATTAAAAAAATAAAAGCAGAGAAATAGTCACTTGTCCTTCAAATCAGCAACCATGAAACTGACAGCTGACTTTTTCATGGGTGTGATGGAAGCCAGAGGAAAGTTGAATGAAATCTTCAACATGCTGATAGGAACCACCCTCAACCTAGAAATCTATATAGTGAAAATATTTTTCAAAAGTAAAGGTAAATATTTGCAAATGGTATATCTGATAAAGGGTTAGTATCCAAAATATACAAAGAACTCATACAACTCAGCATTGAAAAAACAACCTGATTACTAAAAATGGGCAAAGGACTCAAATAGACAGTTTTCCAAAGAAGACATACAAGGGGTAGCAGGCACATGAAAAAATGCTCAGTGCTACTAATAATTAGGAAGATGCAAATCAAAACCATAATAATTGAGATATCACTTCATTCTTGTCAGAAAGGCTATTATCAAAAAGACAAAACTATAACAAGTGTTGGCAAGAATGTGGAGAAAAGGGAACTCTCATTCACTATTGCTGAAAATGTAGATTGGTGCAGCCACTATGGAAAAACAGTATGGAAATTCCTCAAAAACTTAAAAATAGAACTACTATACAATTTAGCAATTCCACTCCTGGATTTTCTCCAAAGAAAAGGAAAACACTCATTAGAAAAGATACATGCACTCAAATGTTCACAACAGCATTATTTACAATAGTTAAGATATAGAGATATGGAAGCAACCTAAGTGCCCATCAATAGATGAATGGATAAAGAAGATTATATATATATATATATATATATATATACATACACACACATATGGTATATACATATATATCATAAAAAATGAAATATTGCCATTTGCCAAAACACAGATGGACCTAGAGGGTATTATGCTAAGTGTAGTAAGTCAGACAGAGAAAGACAAATACTGAATGATTTCACTTATATGTAGAATCTAAAAACCAAAAGAAATGAAACATAATTAAATATGAACAGAGTCATAGATAAAGAAACTAAGCAGATGGTTGCCACAGGGGGAGCGGGGATGAAGGGAGGAGAGAGGGAAAGGAGATTAAGAGGTACAAACTTTCAGTTACAAAATAATTTGTGCCACGTGTATGAAATGTACAATGTGGGAAATATAGTCATAGCTAATTAATTAATATGTGGAAAAAATCGGAACTTGCTTTTACAGAGTGATTGTTATTTTAGGAATTTTTCTATGTGGTTGGATATTTTACACATGTAACGATAATTATAGGTATTATAGTAACATAATAGTGAACCACTTGGAATCAACAATGAGGCACTGGGTAGTTAATTTACATATTTTCTGCTTTATCCTTCTCCACGCTTGTCAAAGAACATATTTTCGTCTCCATCTTACATGTGAAGAACTGATACTCAGGGACATATTCAAATGGTTTGACTAGTGAGTGGCAAATTGGACTCAAACTATTCTAACTCCAAGACCTCACATTTTTAAAAGGGTGATGGATCATGAGCCCATAACTAATAATACTGCAGAAAATAGCATAGCCTAAGCTATAGTATCCCTCTATGAACAACATGATCACTTTTTGCAGGTGTAGCTGAAAGCAAAATTAATTTACTTTCCAGGGACTATATAGGTGGTGAGAGTCCTATCTAAAATTTTTGAGATTCCGATTCAACCATCTGACTAAACTTGATTTCAATCCACTACAACTTTCTCCTCATCAAGCAGAAATAAATTGATTCTGACCAACTGGGTCTTTCCAGGTCCCACTTCTCTTCACCCTCTGTTGTTTTTACTCAGTATCACCTTTACTTTGCTGATAATCTGATCCTGATTTCAGGCTCTTCTTCTGAGCACCAGGGACCATCGTGTTCTATAATCCCCTCTCCATTTGAGTTCTAGGTAGGGTCATTTGGTTGCAAGGAACAGAGACTCATTCCAGCTGCTTTAATAAACATGTGATTTGTAATTAGGAATCACATGGACTGAATCTGGAAGAAGAATTCTTTCAGTAAATGAAACACCTCTGGAGACCAGCTTCATTTCTATTTCTTTCCCAAGAAGTGGTATTGAAGATAGCTTCACTTCAGTCCTCACTAGAGTGACCTACAAGTTTGTGTTCTTGGAAAATATTTTCATTCATCTTCTGTAAAATACAGATGATAATAACACCTACTCTATAGGCTTGTGATAATTAAATGATTTTAGTACATCTAAAGCAGTTAAATTTTGACTGGGTCACCGTAAACCCTAGGTATGTGTGAACTTTGCTACTGCTTTGCATAGATTTCAAAGTCACTTTTTTTCTTCATTTTTTTGTTGATGTGAAATTCACATAAAAGTTACCATTACAAATTCACATTCACCATTTTAGTAAATTTGTATGCAGTACCTTCAAATGTTATGCAACCACCACCTCTACCTAGTTCTAAACCATTTTTTATCACCCCCAAAAGAAAACTCCATACCTACCGAGCAATCTATCTCCATTCTCCACTCACTCCAGAGCCATTTTTTAAAAACTGTGGTAAAAAAAAAAAAAAAACTGTGGTAAAAACGAGTAACATGAAATTTACCATCTTAACCATTTTTAAGTGTACAGTTCAATGTTAACCAGGTTCACACTGTTGTACAACAAACCTTTAGGAGTTTTTCATCTTATAAAACTGAAACTCTGCACCCATTCACCAACAATTGCCCACCCTTACCCCAGTCTTTGGCAGCCACCGTTCCACTTATAAGTTTGACTGCTTTAGATACCTTGCACAGGTGGAATCCTACACTATTTGTCCTATTGTGACCAGCTTATTTCCCTTGGCATAATACCCTCTGGGTTCATCAGTGTTGGAGCATCTGGCAGGATTTTCTTCTTCTTTTTAAATTAAGGCTGAATAATATTCTATTGTGTATTTATGCCACATTTTCTTTATCCATTCATCTGACAATGGACATTCAGATTTCTACCACTTCTTACTACTGTGAATAATGCTACAATGTGCTCACAGCCACTTTTGAGTTTTTACTTTGTCTGCAAGTTCTCATTATTCTTCTCCTCTTACTACACACTTACATATTGTTTCTTTCCAATTCTTAATATCTTTCTCTCCCTCACAGGTTTTGCTTATAATACCATTCTTAAGTTAATCATTATTAGTCTGATTTCATTACATGATATCACAAAGCGTCAAATTTTGGTGGCAGATTTATTACTTTTGTGTATCTGTTATGATAGTTTCAGTAGCAAGATATAGACAAATGCAACTCAAACTGGGATTTGTTCACATGAACAAATATCCAGGAGCAGAAGCTCATGAATGAGGCTTTTCTGTGGATCTCAGCTTTGCCCTCCATTTTCAACTGGCTTCTTTATCATGGTAACAAGATGACTTCTGTCAATTCAGGGCCTAAAGGCTTCCTCCTTCACAGAAAAAGAGAGGACTTCTTTCCTTTATCAACAACAAATCTCGAGTTTTCCTTTGACTGGTTTGAAGTAGAACAAGTATTTATGGCTAAAGTGACCATCCCCACACCTACACTGCAGCTAAGGGGTTTTGGCATACATCGAATGATTTAGCCTAGTCAGGGGACGCCCTCTGGAAATTCAGAGCCTCATTAAGAAGACATAAAGGGGAAATGAATGTTGGAGAAGCAACCAAAAACAACCTACTTGCTCGGAATATTTTTCCTCCAACGATAGCTTCCAATGTCCTGTTGCTGTCGTCTTGTTAAGTCGGTACAATCATGCTTTCTGAGTTTTCTAGTGGTTCTATCACATCATACTTTTATTTACGGTCACAGTTCTTCAGGAACTGCATAATCAGAATGCTCTGACATTACGCAGGATAAAAACACTTTGAGGGTAACTGCAAAATATCATACTCCTATCTTGATATCAGTTATTGTGACCAAGCACTGAGGCAATTAATAGACTCAGAAACATTGTCTTGGCCTGGGGCATTTCTGATACATCCCGAGAGCATCTTTGTAAAAGTGAGGATTTTCTTTCTCTCCTGGTTCCCAAACTCAGGTACATAACTCACCCTTATTTATCTAGGAAGGGAACACATGAGGTTTGCATACAATTCAGAAAAGTGAATGATACTCTGGTGTGAAAATTAAACTAGTATATCTCTGGATTATATTCACATCTGTGTTCACTCACACTACCTTGTACTAAATAATAAATACTAAACTTATTGTTATTATTCTCATTTTACAGATCAAGATACTGAGGTTCTGAGTTAGTACTCTTGTTATAAGAAAAAAAAACTCACTTAATTTGTGTTGCAAGAAGTGAAGCAGCGATTAGAACTTCAGTCTTTCGATTTCCGAATCCTCCTGTTGTCTCTTTTAGAGGAATTTCACTCTTGGCAGTCTTCTTTATCATGTTCCAGAAGTGTAATGTTATTTATAGTAATCTATTGTCTTACTTGAGCCTGTAGGTACCGTTTGGAAAGGTATTTCTTTACTTTGGATGTTGAAAACTTCTAGAATGTGCTGGCAGTGGACACACTGTCATTGTCAACTATTTTGTCAGGCTCTTTATTTATTTATTTAACATCTTTATTAGTATAATTGCTTTACAATGGTGTGTTAGTTTCTGCTTTATAACAAAGTGAATCAGCTATACACATACATATATCCCCATATCTCTTCCCTCTTGTGTCTCCCTCCCTCCCACCCTCCTTATCCCACCCCTCTAGGTGGTAACAAAGCACTGAGCTGATCTCCCTGTGCTATGTGGCTGCTTCCCACCAGCTATCGCTTTTACATTTGGTAGTGTATATATGTCCATGCCACTCTCTCACTTTGTCCCAGCTTCCCCTTCTCCTTCCCTGTGTCCTCAAGTCCATTTTCTAGTAGGTCTGCATCTTTATTCCCGTACTGACCCTAGGTTCTTCAGAACCTTTGTTTTTTTTTCAGGCTGTCTTTAATATGTTAGTAGAACACATCAGAAACTAGTTTTTAAATAAAACAAAATAATTGAAAAAATATTACTGTAGAGCACATGTCTTAACTAGCTACTTGCATCCTTCAGTGGGTTAAATTATACGGTAAGCATCAATCACTAGAAAACAATTAATTGCAGAATTTTTTTTTTGTGAAAATCCTAAGGAATCTACAAAGATCTCATAGAATTAATAGTTGAGTTCAGCAAGGTCACAGGATACAAGACAAATATACAAAAATCAACTGTTTTTATACATAGTAGCAATGAACACATGGACATTGAAATTTAATATTATAAGACCATTTATAATGGCTCAAAAATAAAATAAGATACTTAGGAGTAACTCTAACACATGTTCAGGACTTGTATGCTGAAAACTACAAAATGCTGATGAAAGAAATAAAAGAAGACTTAAACCGATGGAGAGACATGCTGTTCATGGATTGAAAGTCTCAGCACAGTGAAGAATGAATTCTCACCAAATTGATTTACAAGTTTGTGTTAGTTTCCTAAAGCTGCTATAACAAATTACCACAAACTGAGTGGTTTAAAACAAAAGAATTGTTTTCTCTCACAGTTCTGAAAGTGAGACATCAAAAATAAAGGAGTTGGTCGGGTTGGGTTTCTCCTAGAGTCTCTGAGGAAGATCTGTTACATGCCTCTCTCTCTTAGCTTCTAGTGGTTGCCAGCATTCCTTGGCTTGGAGCAACATATCTTCAATCTCTTCCTCCACCTTCTTCTTCCCCGTGTGTCTCTGTGTCTCTATGTGTTCTCTCCTCTTTTTTTTTAAATTTATTTTTATTTTTTTTATGAATCAGTTATATATATACATATGTTCCCATATC
The DNA here is from genome assembly GCF_949987515.2 of Delphinus delphis. NCBI lineage: Eukaryota > Metazoa > Chordata > Mammalia > Artiodactyla > Delphinidae > Delphinus > Delphinus delphis. The sequence continues at coordinate 14,625,577 of NC_082693.1, read as the reverse complement.
TCTTCCCGCTTGCGTCTCCCTCCCTCCCACCCTCCCTATCCCACCCCTCCAGGTGGTCACAAAGCACCAAGCTGATATCCCTGTGCTATGCGGCTGCCTCCCACTAGCTATCTACCTTACATTTGGTAGTGTATATATGTCCATGCCTCTCTCTCGCTTTGTCACCGTTTATCCTTCCCCCTCCCCATAGCCTCAAGTCCATTCTCTAGTAAGTCTCTGTCTTTATTCCTTTTTCATTCCTAGGTTTTTCATGACTTTTTTTTTCTTAAATTCCATATATATGTGTTAGCATACGGTATTTGACTCTCTCTTTCTGACTTACTTCACTCTGTATGACAGACTCTAGGTCTATCCACCTCATTACAAATACCTCAATTTCGTTTCTTTTTATGGCTGAGTAATATTCCATTGTATATATGTGCCACATCTTCTTTATCCATTCATCCAATGATGGACACTTAGGTTGTTTCCATCTCCGGGCTATTGTAAATAGAGCTGCAATGAACATTTTGGTACATGACTCTTTTTGAATTATGGTTTTCTCAGGGTATATGCCCAGTAGTGGGATTGCTGGGTCATATGGTAGTTCTATTTGTAGTTTTTTAAGGAACCTCCATACCGTTCTCCACAGTAGCTGCATCAATTTACATTCCCACCAACAGTGTAAGAGGGTTCCCTTTTCTACACACCCTCTCCAGCATTTATTGTTTCTAGATTTTTTGATGATGGCCATTCTGACTGGTGTGAGATGATATCTCATTGTAGTTTTGATTTGCATTTCTCTAATGATTAGTGATGTTGAGCATTCTTTCATGTGTTTTTGGCCATCTGTATGTCTTCTTTGGAGAAAGGTCTATTTAGGTCTTCTGCCTATTTTGGATTGGGTTGTTTGTTTTTTTGTTATTGAGCTGCATGAGCTGCTTATAAATTTTGGAGATTAATCCTTTGTCAGTTGCTTCATTTGCAAATATTTTCTCCCATTCTGAGGGTTGTCTTTTGGTCTTCTTTATGGTTTCCTTTGCTGTGCAAAAGATTTTAAGTTTCATTAGGTCCCATTTGTTTACTTTTGTTTTTATTTCCATTCCTCTAGGAGGTGGGTCAAAAAAGACCTTGCTGTGATTTATGTCATAGAGTGTCCTGCCTATGTTTTCCTCTAAGAGTTTGATAGTTTCTGGCCTTACATTTAGGTCTTTAATCCATTTTGAGCTTATTTTTGTGTATGGTGTTAGGGAGTGATCTAATCTCATACTTTTACATGTAGCTGTCCAGTTTTCCCAGCACCACTTATTGAAGAGGCTGTCCTTTCTCCACTGTACATTCCTGCCTCCTTTGTCAAAGATAAGGTGACCATATGTGCATGGGTTTATCTCTGGGCTTTCTATCCTGTTCCATTGATCTATATTTCTGTTTTTGTGCCAGTACCATACTGTCTTGATTACTGTAGCTTTGTAGTATAGTCTGAAGTCAGGGAGCCTGATTCCTCCAGCTCCGTTTTTCGTTCTCAAGATTGCTTTGGCTATTCGGGGTCTTTTGTGTTTCCATACAAATTGTGAAATTTTTTGTTCTAGTTCTGTGAAAAATGCCAGTGGTAGTTTGATAGGGATTGCATTGAATCTATAGATTGCTTTGGGTAGTAGGGTCATTTTCACAATGTTGATTCTTCCAATCCAAGAACATGGTATATCTCTCCATCTATTTGTATCATCTTTAATTTCTTTCATCAGTGTCTTATAATTTTCTGCATACAGGTCTTTTGTCTCCTTAGGTAGGTTTATTCCTAGGTATTTTATTCTTTTTGTTGCAATGGTAAATGGGAGTGTTTTCTTGATTTCACTTTCAGATTTTTCATCCTTAGTGTATAGGAATGCCAGAGATTTCTGTGCATTAATTTTGTATCCTGCTACTTTACCAAATTCATTGATTAGCTCTAGTAGTTTTCTGGTAGCATCTTTAGGATTCTCTATGTATAGGATTCTCTATGTATGTATAGTATCATGTCATCTGCAAAGAGTGACAGCTTTACTTCTTCTTTTCCGATTTGGATTCCTTTTATTTCCTTTTCTTCTCTGATTGCTGTGGCTAAAACTTCCAAAACTATGTTGAATAAGAGTGGTGAGAGTGGGCAACCTTGTCTTGTTCCTGATCTTAGTGGAAATGCTTTCAGTTTTTCACCATGGAGGATGATGTTGGCTGTGGGTTTGTCATATATGGCCTTTATTATGTTGAGGAAAGTTCCCTCTATGCCTACTTTCTGCAGGGTTTTTATCATAAATGGGTGTTGAATTTTGTCAAAAGCTTTCTCTGCATCTATTGTGATGATCATATGGTTTTTCTCCTTCAATTTGTTAATATGGTGTATCACGTTGATTGATTTGCGTATATTGAATTGCATTCCTGGAATAAACCCCACTTGATCATGGTGTATGATCCCTTTAATGTGCTGTTGGATTCTGTTTGCTAGTATTTTGTTGGGGATTTTTGCATCTATGTTCATCAGTGATATTGGCCTGTAGTTTTCTTTCTTTGTGACATCCTTGTCTGGTTTTCGTATCAGGGTGATGGTGGCCTCGTAGAATGAGTTTGGGAGTGTTCCTCCCTCTGCTATATTTTGGAAGAGTTTGAGAAGGATAGGTGATAGCTCTTCTCTAAATGTTTGATAGAATTCGCCTGTGAAGCCATCTTGTCCTGGGCTTTTGCTTGTTGGAAGATTTTTAATCACAGTTTCAATTTCAGTGCTTGTGATTGGTCTGTTCATATTTTCTATTTCTTCCTTATTCAGTCTTGGCAGGTTGTGCCTTTCTAAGAATTTGTCCATTTCTTCCAGGTTGTCCATTTTATTGGCATAGAGTTGCTTGTAGTAATCTCTCATGATCTTTTGTATTTCTGCAGTGTCAGTTGTTACTTCTCCTTTTTCATTTCTAATTCTATTGATTTGAGTCTTCTGCCTTTTTTTCTTGATGAGTCTGGCTAATGGTTTATCAATTTTGTTTATCCTTTCAAAGAACCAGCTTTTAGTTTTATTGATCTTTGCTATCGTTTCCTTCATTTCTTTTTCATTTATTTCTGATCTGATTTTTATGATTTCTTTCCTTCTGCTAACTTTGGGGTTTTTTTGTTCTTCTTTCTCTAATTGCTTTAGGTGCAAGGTTAGGTTGTTTATTCGAGAGGTTTCCTGTTTCTTAAGGTAGGATTGTATTGCTATAAACTTCCCTCTTAGAACTGCTTTTGCTGCATCCCATAGATTTTGAGTCGTCGTGTCTCCATTGTCATTTGTTTCTAGGTATTTTTTGATTTCCTCTTTGATTTCTTCAGTGATCACTTCGTTATTAAGTAGTGTATTGTTTAGCCTCCATGTGTTTGTATTTTTTACAGATCTTTTTCTGTAATTGATATCTAGTCTCATAGCGTTGTGGTCAGAAAAGATACTTGATACAATTTCAATTTTCTTAAATTTACCAAGGCTTGATTTGTGACCCAAGGTATGATCTATCCTGGAGAATGTTCCATGGGTACTTGAGAAAAATGTGTATTCTGTTGTTTTTGGATGGAATGTCCTAGAAATATCAATTACTCCATCTCGTTTAATGTATCATTTAAAGCTTGTGTTTCCTTATTTATTTTCATTTTGGATGATCTGTCCATTGGTGAAAGTGGGGTGTTAAAGTTCCCTACTATGAATGTGTTACTGTCGATTTCCCCTTTTATGGCTGTCAGTATTTGCCTTATGTATTGAGGTGCTCCTATGTTGGGTGCATAAATATTTACAATTGTTATATCTTCTTCTTGGATCGATCCCTTGATCATTATGTAGTGTCCTTCTTTGTCTCTTCTAATAGTCTTTGTTTTAAAGTCTATTTTGTCTGATATGAGAATTGCTACTCCAGCTTTCTTTTGGTTTCCATTTGCATGAAATACCTTTTTCCATCCCCTTACTTTTAGTCTGTATGTGTCTCTAGGTCTGAAGTGGGTCTCTTGTAGACAGCAAATATATGTATCTTGTTTTTGTATCCATTCAGCCAATCTGTGTCTTTTGGTGGGAGCATTTAGTCCATTTACATTTAAGGTAATTATCGATATGTGTGTTCCCATTCCCATTTTCTTAATTGTTTTGGGTTCGTTATTGTAGGTCTTTTCCTTCTTTTATGTTTCTTGCCTAGAGAAGTTCCTTTAGCAGTTGTTGTAGAGCTGGTTTGGTGGTGCTGAACTCTCTCAGCTTTTGCTTGTCTGTAAAGGTTTTAATTTCTCTATCAAATCTGAATGAGATCCTTGCTGGGTAGAGTAATCTTGGTTGCAGGTTTTTCTCCTTCAACACTTTCAATATGTCCTGCCAGTCCCTTCTGGCTTGCAGAGTTTCTGCTGAAAGATCAGCTGTTAACCTTATGGGGATTCCCTTGTGTGTTATTTGTTGTTTTTCCCTTGCTGCTTTTAATATGCTTTCTTTGTATTTAATTTTTGACAGTTTGATTAAAACGTCTTGGCATATTTCTCCTTGGATTTATCCTGTATGGGACTCTCTGTGCTTCCTGGACTTGATTAACTATTTCCTTTCCCATATTAGGGAAGTTTTCAACTATAATCTCTTCAAATATTTTCTCAGTCCCTTTCTTTTTCTCTTATTCTTCTTGAACCCCTATAATTCGAATGTTGGTGCGTTTAATGTTGTCCCAGAGGTCTCTGAGACTGTCCTCAGTTCTCTTCATTCTTTTTTCTTTATTCTGCTCTGCAGTAGTTATTTCCACTATTTTATCTTCCAGGTCACTTATCCGTTCTTCTGCCTCAGTTATTCTGCTATTGATCCCATCTAGAGTATTTTTCATTTCATTTATTGTGTTTTTCATCATTGTTTGTTTCATCTTTAGTTCTTCTAGGTCCTTGTTAACTGATTCTTGCATTTTGTCTATTCTATTTCCAAGATTTTGGATCATCTTTACTATCATTATTCTGAATTCTTTTTCAGGTAGACTGCCTATTTCCCCTTCATTTGTTAGGTATGGTGGGTTTTTGCCTTGCTCCTTCATCTGCTGTGTGTTTTTCTGTCTTTTCATTTTGCTTATCTTACTGTGTTTGGGGTCTCCTTTTTGCAGGCTAAAGGTTCGTAGTTCCTGTTGTTTTTTGTGTCTGTCCCCAGTGGTTAAGGTTGGTTCAGTGGGTTGTGTAGGCTTCCTGGTGGAGGGTACTAGTGCCTGTGTTCTGGTGGATGAGGCTGGATCTTGTCTTTCTGGTGGGCAGGTCCACGTCTGGTGGTGTGTTTTGGGGTGTCTGTAGACTTATTATGATTTTGGGCAGCCTCTCTGCTAATGGGTGGGGTTGTGTTCCTGTCTTGCTAGTTGTTTGGCATAGGATGTCCAGCACTGTAGCTTGCTGGTCGTTGAGTGAAGCTGGGTGCTGGCGTTGAGATGGAGATCTCTGGGAGATTTTCGCTGTTTGATATTATGTGGAGCTGGGAGGTCTCGTGTGGACCAGTGTTCTGAAGTTGGCTCTCCCACCTCAGAGGCACAGCACTAACTCCTGGCTGCAGCACCAAGAGCCTTTCATCCACACGGCTCCTTAATTTGGGATGATTCGTTGTCTATTCATGTATTCCACAGATGCAGGGTACATCAAGTTGATTGTAGAGCTTTAATCCGCTGCTTCTGAGTCTGCTGGGAGAGATTTCCCTTTCTCTTCTTTGTTCTCACAGCTCCCAGGGGCTCAGCTTTGGATTTGGCCCCGCCTGTGCGTGTAAGTCGCTGGAGGGCGTCTGTTCTTTGCTCAGACAGGACGGGGTTAAAGGAGCCGCTGATTCGGAGGCTCTGGCTCACTCAGGCCGGGGGGGTAGGGAGGGTCACGGAGGGCGGGGCGAGCCTGCAGCGGCAGACGCCGGCGTGACGTTGCACCAGCCTGAGGCGTGCCGTGCGTTCTCCCTGGGGAGTTGTCCCTGGATCCTGGGACCCTGGCAGTGGCGGGCTGCACAGGCTCCTCGGAAGGGAGTGTGGATAGTGACCTGTGTTCGCACACAGGCTTCTTGGTGGCGGCAGCAGCGGCCTTAGCGTCTCATGTCTGTCTCTGGGGTCCGCACTTTTAGCCGCGGCTCGCGCCTGTCTCTGGAGCTCTCTTAAGCAGCGTTCTTAATCCCCTCTCCTCGTGCACCAGGAAACAAAGAGGTAAGAAAAAGTCTCTTGCCTCTTCGGCAGGTCCAGACTTTTCCCCGGACTCCCTCCCGGCTAGCCGCGGCGCACTAACGCCCTGCAGGCTGTGTTCACGCCGCCAACCTCAGTCCTCTCCCGGCGCTCCGACAGAAGCCGGAGCCTCCGCTCCCAGCCCCACCCGCCCCGGCGGGCGAGCAGACAAGCCTCTCGGCTGGTGAGTGCCGGTCGGCCCAATCCTCTGCTCTGGAATCACTCCGCTTTACCTTACGCACCCCTGTTGCTGTGCTCTCCTCCGCGGCTCCCAAGCTCCCCCACTCCGCCACCCGCAGTCTCCGCCTCCGAAGCTCTCCCACTCCGCCACCCGAAGTCTCCGCCTGCGAAGGGGCTTCCTAGTGTGTGGACACTTTTCCTCCTTCACAGCTCTCTCCCGCTGGTGCAGGACCCGTCCCTATCCTTTTGTCTCTGTTTATTTTTTTCTTTTGCCCTAACCAGGTACGTGGGGGGTTCCTTGCCTTTTGGGAGGTCTGAGGTCTTCTGCCAGCGTTCAGTAGGTGCTCCGTAGGAGTTGTTCCACGCGTAGATGTATTTCTGGTGTATCTGTGGGGAGGAAGGTGATCTCCGCGTCCTACTCTTCCGCCATCTTCCCGGAAGTGCCCCAGAATTTTACTAATAAGAATTTGACGTTAATTTTCCTAACTAGCATTTGAAGCTGGAAAAAATGAACTCCAGTTTTCCTAGTTGCAGTTTCCAACTGTGACATTTTAATTCAATGCCTTCATTCATGAGGGAACAGAATACAGACATGGTATTCTCTGAACGTGAATTGCTCTCCTTGGGCACAGTTTTAATATCACATTCCATACGAAAGGCTAATTTTCCTGTTGGGAAGTTAGGAGACATTTTGGAAATATTTTCTATGGGATAGAAATAGTTTTTATACGGTTTTGTTTGTGGCAATTTTGTATAAGATGATTTTGTTGGTGCATGAATATGTGTGTGTGAGCCTCTATTTTTGTGTCTATGCCAGGATTTTATTGTTTCATAAGTATTGTATTTCTGATAATCTCAAACCTTAGTTTGCTATTTGTTATACCTAGGAAGCCAAGTCTATCAGACATATTCTGCACTTATGTGAAAGTCGTCTTCTTATTTGCTGAGTGGTTCTCTAGCACTCTTGTAGATTCAGTGGCTTCATTCCATTAAAGCACTTGTTTTACAATTTAAGACAGCAACAGGGAATTAGAAAACTATTTAAATTGGAATGTGCCGGTCTCTTCCAACCTGGATCTAGCCTTACACGGGTGCACACCAGTAAATACAGGGAAAAAAAAATATGCCCACTGGGGAAGATTTAACTTTAACTAGGGAGAATATTAATAAGATGTTCTGAAACATGCACTTACATCTAAATCCTATACAACAGTTATTCTGTATATGCGTGTATATGCATGATTCTTTGCCTATTTGAACTGTAGTTTCCACATGGCACTCAAATCACTCAGAATTTTTCTATTTAATAACTTAACTCAAAATGTAGCTGAGAATCAGAAATACAATGAAGAAATCTTTCAAATATATATAAAAAAGTCACAAACTCATGAACAGATTTTGCCTTCCCCTTTAAGCCCACTATTTAGATGATCTCATTGTTGCTGTGTAGCTGCCAGTACTTTGAAGGACAGAGTTGTAAGGGAGCAACACCCCAAATGGTGTCTCTTTGGCATGAGAATTAATTTAGGTTGACTTTTTTTTTTTTTTTTTTTTTTTTTTTTTTGCAGTACACAAGCCTCTCACTGTTATGGCCTCTCCCGTTGCGGAGCACAGGCTCCAGACGCGCAGGCTCAGCGGCCATGGCTCACGGGCCCAGCCGCTCCGCGGCATGTGGGATCTTCCCGGACCGGGGCACGAACCCGTGTCCTCTGCATCAGCAGGCGGACTCTCAACCACTGCGCCACCAGGGAAGCCCTAGGTTGACTTTTTTTTAAGCCCCAAAAGACTTAGGAAGAAACGTTGACTTTCCCCATAATTGCCAAAAAGAATGTAGACAGATGACCTGTTCCATGAAAGGGAGCTCTCACCATAAATAACTATAGCATGAACTAGGTGTGTAGACAGGGAGGAAACTTGCAAAGTCTGCTTGTTAAAATTCATCTCTTTGGGGCTTATGCCTCTAAAATAGTGTCATGATCTGTAGGATTGAAAGCTATCAGACCTTACTAAAACATTCTAGATTATTTGTTTAAAAGTTTAAAAAATGCCAAAATTTTGCTTCTTCTCTGGTCCCATTAAAATGTGAACAGTGATTCATTTTTTGAAGTAGTCGCTGTGTAAGAATTTGAAGAACTTGGAAAATAAGCTATTTTCCGCAGTCTTAAGCTTAACAGGGATATAACACACTTTCAGTATTTCTAATTACACTGACATAATAGGTGATGATAACATCTTTTTTTTGTAATAAAACCTATTGATGTGGCTGACCTGAATGTTTCTTATCTGTAAAAGAAAACAAATGAAGATAAGTAGAGTTATAAAGGAGGAAAAAAGTCACCACAAAATAGCTAATTCTATAACTAATATTAATTATCTCCTGGAAATAATATTCTAGAAACCTTTATTTAATAAACATTATTAAATATGAATTTTTCAGGGTATTTAGGAGATACTTGAACATAGATATAAAAGGTGCCACAAAAGTTCCTTTTTCTCTCAAAAATATATTCAGGTAAAAATTTATTCTCTTTAAGAGAATTTAACTTTTAATTCACAAGTCAATAAAAATTTTAAGCCATTCATACCTATTAGAAATTTAAAATTTTTTGCTTTTTTGGTGTTTGTACAATAAAAATAAAAAACCTCTGTGAATGACTAGACAACACTGTCAGTGTTACGTACAGTAAGAACAAAGAAGTTACCTTGTGTCTAACCCTTAAAACGTGACCAATAAAGTTAACACTAAAAGAAATAGGGCTATAGTAAAAAAAAAAACATGGTTTGCAATGTTTGACATTACAGCAGAGATTTTTGCAATACAGAAACAAAAGTTTCTTAGAAAGCAGTCTTATTTCTAAGCAGAGGATGGAATCCCTAATCATCGTCAACTTATGCAGTTTGACTCTAAGATGGCGGCCATGTCAACAGATGTGTCGACACAAAAAACGCACTGAGAGCTGGTCCTTTCAAACAGCCCAGAAGTAAATTACCCATGAACAATATAATGCTACTTAACTTGTAATTGTGACAACCAGAACCAAAAATTACATCCAGGCTGGGCAAGCAGCACGTGCGCTTCCTTCTCTGTAATTATGCTGTTTATATTTTCTCATCTTTATCTGCTTTTCTGGCTAAAAGAATTACTCCATTTAGTATTTGTATTCTTTTTATTTCTAGAAGGTCTGCATTTTGTTTGTTTTCCACAGTGTTTAATTTGGTCATAATATTGTCTTATCTTTTGACTTTTGGGGCGGATTGTTGAAAGCAAAACAGTGGGGTGAGTAATTTACGCAAATAATGCATGTGGGAGGTCTGCCACTAGGGGGAGGGCAAATACAGATTTGTGTGACCTGGGGGAAAAGGAAGGGGACTAACATGTATTGAGAATCTACTCTCCCTGGACCTTGAGGCTTGGCATTTATATATATATTACGTACAATTATGTAATTCTTACAATAGCTTTGAAGATAGGACTTCTGTATTTAAGGGTAAATAGCCTTTCTGACACTCACAAATGCTGGAATTGGCCCCAGGGAATAGAATTAGAAAGCACCGGAGCCTGAATTTCAACCCAGGCTTACATCCTTGCTCCCCAGTAGAGGGTGCTGATAGTTCCTGATAGTAGAAGGAGGGGTTGAGAAAAATTATGACAACACTGGAAAGAGTTTTCATTATCCCCACCACTTTCTGATACTCCCTTTCCGACACTTCCTTTCCCATTGACACACAGACACAGACACACAAAGATCACAGATTCTCAGTGTGAGATACACCAGAAATCGCCAGAGGTGGGATCAGGGCACCAAGCTGCATGGCTGACTGACCAGAGGTCTACTGTGGCTCTCTCACCTCCTGCTGAAAATGGAGTAATAATCACTGAAAGTCAGAGTGGAGAAGTGCAGTGGTGGAAATGAAGACACACTTTCCTTTCTGCAATTGTGAGAAATGCAGGCATATTTCCTTATAATTGAGGCTCCATTACACTGCACGTTTTTTGTTTGATATATTATTGTTTATAATCTTGCTTTAACAATGCCTATACAGTAGTTTTGGGCTGTTCAAATTGGTATCTTTTCCTAGTTCTTTGGGTGGAAGTCAGTGTTAACTGAGGTCGTATATCAAATAGTATTATCACCTACTAACAAGGCTTATATATAAAGGTCAATTTTACAGAGCAATGTCCTAAAAATTTCTGTATTAGCATACCAAAGAGTTTTTCTTTTAGTCGTAATGAATGAAAGATATTAGGGTGTATCTGACACCTTGTATTTGACATATGATGAATGTCTCAGTTACTAACTTATTTTTCCCTATATTTTACCATGCTATACAAGAACTTTTCTAGCTACTGATTATAACCAGAATTATTTTTATTATACATAAATTACCAAAAAAAGGAACTAATTCAAGTGCCTTTCTTTAGAGTTCAAAAGCAGCCTGACACTTAGATCAGCTACCTGGACATTCAAAGAATGAACAAAAAATTCTGATCTCTTGTTTTTATATACTAAAAACAAAACATCTGCTTTCAGTAAATGCATATGTGACATTACTTTTATAGAGCATTATTGAGGCAAATGTTTAAAAAATATATTTATAATACAATACTCTTTTTAACTTGTGTAAAGAAAAAATTTAATTAAATACAGAAAAAAATAATGTTCTGCTTTTCTTGTCTTTCTAGACGTCTGGAACATGAATATCAAATTCTATTACAAAAAATGCTAATGAAGCGAAAAATCCCTCTGTAAGTAGAACACACACACATTTTTTCAAAAAGGTAAGTCCTAGCAGATTTCAAGCTCTTATTTCAAACAATATTTAATGCAAAATAATTTCAGTAGAGCAAGATATTTTGAGCAATCTCTGTTATTCACTGTATGTGATTCAATAGACATGGCTTTAGTTCTATAATAGCCCTGATGCTTAAATACAGGTTAACCTTTTTTTAAAAAAATGAATAGCCTTTAAATCAAGTTTATTTTGGAGTTTTATTGCTCTTCTTGTGATAATCACATCCTAATGGTCGTGAAGCCAGGATTGAATGCTGTGGCACATAAAGTAAATTATCTTATCAGCACCTCTTCCACTTCCTTGCGGCCTTTCCTGTGATGTGCAGATGTGAAATGCTAAAGACTGCATTTTCAGGAATACTTTGTAGCAAGAATTCTGGATGTAATTTGGTTTCTACTGATCATGTGTACTCATGTAAGACTTGAATTCAGAGCTGCCCTAAGTGGAGAGAAGGGCCTAGCATCAATCTGGCTGGGGGAGCAGAGCCTGCAGCCAGCCATTCTGGTAGAGCCTCTTTATTCCTGGATCACAGCAGGCCGTGTGTTCCCCAGTGTCCTCCTTCCGTTTCCTGATGTTGGCAGTCTAGTGGTCAATTCTGTGACGTGATTTTGGAATTATTTAAGGAGGCCCAAACATTGATTTTTGTTAGCATTGAATTCTTTTTAAGTGCCTTTTCTGCAGAAATACCTACAGCAGTTTCTGGTAGCTGTGAGCTAGACCCTGACTGATGCTGGTATTTTCACAAAATGATTCAGTGATAAAATGAGAACAAAGCGAAGAATTTCTGAAGATGTTTGAAAAAATTACCTGTTAGAATAGAGTATCAGAGAGAGAGAGAGAGGGAGAAGGATGAAGAGATTGAGAGAGAATCCCGATACGTCGTATCTGGGGACAAGCGAGGGACAAGCGTAGAACAAGGGAATTTGAAATGATTTAGGAGACAATTCTTAGACAACTCAAAGACGAAACCAGTTCTACCTCAGTGGCCTCATTTCAGTTACCAGAAAAGCAAACTGTTTGCCGACTTATCATTATGTTTTAAAAGATGACAAAAGCCTTTGTGACTTTTTTCTCTACAGAAGAGTATGAGTATTGCTCTAAACAGTCTTTCATGGTTTCGTAAAGAAACATTTGCAGGAGTATAACTCAAAATTAATGTTCTTCATCTCAGCATCATAGATTTGTGAATTCCCTCACGTGGTCTCTGACACTCTGAAGCTAAATGCAGAATGTTGTGTATGTAGATATGGAAAATTTTCCAGTGAATGATCTTCCAATGTAAATTATCTCCAGATTCTCAAAAGGTCCCATGATTCAAAGGCCAAGAAACAAAAAGGATCCTATAGACTGTACAGGAAAATCACTCTTTCTACATTGTAGTTACACTTCCTATGTGCATAAGAGAATTCCTATGTTCATGTGGTATTGTATTTAATTTTTATCATAATTTTGTGTAAAGCACTCAGGATAATCCTTTGGCTTTTGATGATAGCCCAATGATGAAAATATTTAGCCCTATTCTATGTCCAGTTTAATGTAGGAAACTAAAGGCTTACATTTAGTTATTAATCATCAGCTTCATATTTGAAATAAAGAATAAAAAGTCATTGGTTTACCCAAATAAACATCTGTCTCAAAATGTTGGAAATTTTATATATTACTTTCTATGATTTGCCATAAGTAACTTGGTTATTTTTTAAAATTTCAAATCAGTACAGTTATCACATGATGGCATGACATGGATGAATCTCATAATGTTGAGTGAAAGCAGAGTACATAGTATATGATTCCATTTATGTAAGATTCAAAAGGAGACAAGAAAATCTATGATGTTCCTTTTGGAAAGGAGAGGGGTAGTTATATTTGGCAGGGATTCAAGGGCATTTCCCTGGCATATCTTTACCTGGCTGTATTCTCTTTATGATGATTAATTTTATTGCACATTAATGATGTATCTACTCTGTCCTTTTTTTGTGTTATCCTTCAATAAAACATATTTTAGAAATTCCTAAAAAGTTCACCAAACACTATATTTGTATTAACTACTTGGTCAAGCTCTATGGATTCCCCTTTCTTTCACCACATTTTCCTTACTACCTTACACCCCTCTAATATTCTGCCAGGCATCATCATTTATCTTTAGTTACTTTGGTGGTCACATCCAGTATTCGAAGGGAAGAGGTCCCTTAAGATATTTGCTCTGGGCATTAACTTAAGGAAGCCTATGTGCTTACTTGTGGCCAGGTGGGAAGAGGGAGGTAACAGTATTCTTATTTATTTGTCATTTGATTTTTCATTTGTTTGGTATAATCCTCTTCATTTCCAAGACTCAAAAAATTCTATGAAATAAATTTCATACTCATCTCTTCAGTATTTTATTTGTTACATATCCTAGATTCAGGAAGAGACCTAGTTAGTGAATTTTAGTCTCACATGTTCTACTATTTTATCCACTGAATATGCAAAATTAGAACGCTAGAGGCTACTTCTTTCCGAGAAAACTGCTACTTATAAATGGTATCTATTCTTACAATGAGCTCAAGGTTTAAAAAGCTAAATTTGTCATTTAGGTAAAAAATAGAACCTATAGGAATACACATCCTTTTTGCAATTATTAATGATTTTTTACAAATCTTTTAAATTTTATAATACATATAAACAATAATTGATTCTAAGAAGAATTAAAAGAAATACATATATCTAGGTATAAAAAGACCCTTTTAAAATACATTTTTGGAAATAATCTTAAAATCTCAACTACAGTTTAATATACCCTAAGTTTTTTCTAAGATGATAGCAATGTAATTTAACATGTATTTGAATATAGAGAATTTTACCTCTAGGAACAGTCAACACCTTATATCAAAATCCTATCAAGTCATTTCTCTCCATTTATCTTCTATCCATCATAACCATACTAGTTACTATTTTTACATGATTAACTGGTGAGTGAGATAAGCTAATTTGCTTTTCCTATCACTACCAATCAGAATAATCAGTAACCTCAAGTAAACTCCAAGGTTCATCATTCTTTTTTATGAAAATGTAATTTTGAGTTCAAGTTAATGTGGGAAGCACTGCAACCTATAACCACCTCTTGAATACTTACAACTCATGTTGGAATACTAAAACTTCCAAGAAGTTTTTCAAAAATAACACTTGACTAACTTTCTTTAAGCATTTTTAAAATGTATCTGCTAGAATTTTGTTTTGTATAACACTTCTTAATATTCTACTTATGTGCTCTGCAGAATATACTTTGAATAACTCTAATATAGATCACTGAGGAATTATTACTCACTTCTGTGATTTCATAAACATTGTGTACTGGGCACAGGGTATAGAGCTTCATGCCATTACGTAGATCCTCATGAAGCGTACAAGCTAATGACATGCTTCCTCTATCTTACACCTTTCCTTTCACCTTAAGGCAAAGAAGAAAGAGCTCACTTTTCATAGTATGTGGAAAAGTCTTGCATAAGCCTCCCCAACTCTTAGCAACTATCACCAAAATTTGTGTTATGATTTTGATGGGGTTTCCTCCTTCCTCCAGGTATAAATCCAAGCTTTCCAATGCATATTTAAGTACAAACATTGTAGAATTAAGATATTCATTTCTTCTTATATATACACTTTTTCTAACATTTCTTCTAGTGGTGAATAGAAAAATGATAAATAGAGTTTGTGGGCAAGTATTTAACTACTCACCAGTCAGAAAGAGAAGGAGAAAGTAGAGTTAGGAAGAAGATGACATTGTTCAAAGCATTCCAAATAAAACAATAACCTTCATATTGCCCAACCCAAGGGAATTTATTCACATTATTTTCTGTGGTTATGTAACAGTAATGCAAATGGCACTCCCTAGACTTGGGCAATGTGTTGGAAACATTTACAATCTTTCAAAGGAAATATTATAATTATAATAATTCAAAGGAAACATTCATAATCTTTTGGGATAGTTCAAAGAGGAATTTTATAGAGTGAAGTAGTTAAGATTATGTACCCAAATCTTGGTACTGAGAGTTGTTGGCTGTTAGAAAAATTCTCTCTGTGCCTCACTTTTCTGATCTGAAACATGATAACAGTAGTGGTGTTTCAATCATTTAATGCTAAGGAAAGAACCTGATATAATGAATATTAGTTTTATTAATTTCAAGTGCTTTCTAGTTACTGATGCTTAGAACATATTTGGAATTGTTAGATGATTTGATATCATCACTACATTATCCTCCATATCTAGAACAGTATCTGGCACAGAGTAAGTAGTCAGTAAATATTTGTTGTATGAATGAATCAATTTTAAAAAGGGGTTTAGTTTACAAATCACCATTAACTTCATTGTAAGAATTATTTTTTGCATTGTTAGCATATGTTAAAAGAGACAAGGAAGGTAGAATTATTGTCAAGGTGAAAAACAGACTAGGCAGAGAGAAAAGAAAAATAGCCTAGTGGACACTCTTGCCTTGATTCTCTTTATATGACATCAGAGCACATCTCTGAATTGTAGTTCCTCTCTGTCAGCTCTACATAATTATACCTCCTTACCCTGCTTTACAGATTGGTTAAGGGGATAAAACTGATACGGAGTGTGAAAGCTCTTTGAAATCATCTAGCTTACACAAATACCAAAATATTATCATAAATAAAGGTAACTAGGCTAAAACAAAAAGTAATTATCTAGATACCAAGTGATCTGTGCCGAACAGGAGAACCACAGTCTTTAACAATTTTCTACTTAACCTAAGTTAGCCTCAGCACAATTTAACTTCATAAGTTGCTTAAGAGAAAAGCCGAACAGAACTACTTTCTAATTGAAATAGTGATCTTATTTTAAAAGTTGCTTAGCATATTCTGTATTTCAACCCTAATGATTGGATTTTACTCCTTTAATCAAGATAGTATCTTAAAAGAATGACTAAGGTTTTTTTATACTAAGCAAATTATACTAGTAACTAGTTTGTAATTTGTGATTGTGCATGATTCTGATAGTGAAGAAATTTCATTATAGATAGGTTGAAAAAGCAGAATGCATGTGCATTTGCATGTGTGGATGCAGGTAAATAAATAGTAAAACTCATTGATAACAAAGGCCATTATAATTTGAATAAGATTATATTCTCTCTAGGAGAGATAAAGGGTAATGAAAGACAATTCAGAGCTAGTTTGTTATTACTTCATCAAATACCTCAGCCTCAAGCTGATAAAACTCGCTTGTGTGGCTCCCTTGAGACATTAATGACAACGATGCTGCCAACCATTTGTAGTGATTTCTAAAATCATTAATATCACTATTTAAATGAGTTTGTGATGAAGGGTAGAGCCAGAGGTGAAACTGCTACATGTACTTTCATAAAACCAGAAGAAGTGAGTTATGGGAGACAATAAAATGAATTGTAGTCAGCCTGGACATATGCAATGAAAAGATAATTTCCCAGTGAAACTAACAAGGGGCCTTAATGACATGTTAATTATATTACCTATAAAAACTCAGAATTAAATAGTAACTTTATTTGCTTAAATCCTATTAACCAAATTTTAAAATAAGCACTTTCTTTTGCAAATACTAATTATGTTGACTCTTTACAGATTACATTCATACTTATTGTCTTTATTGCTCCTTAATATATCAGTTCTTTGTGTGTAATCTTCCCTAACCATAGAGCCACAGATAGTTATTTCTGGAACAGATGATCTCCAGATTATGGTACAAAAGGTGATTTAGCATTTTGTTTTGGTTTAACGGAGTGTCTGTTCAATAAGAGGGTAGGTTGCATTTTGCCACAATTCATCTGGATATGATGCAAAATATCTACAAAGCTTTTAAAGTGCATAAATCAATAAATAAATAGTGATGGAACATCCTAGTTTCAAGCAGATATGTAAGATTTGACATATTGTCTTGCATCTGACAGATACCACTTTGAAAATTGTTATTTTAAATTCCAAACCTTAATGTCATGGTAGCTTTTGCACCCAATTTGCTTCCTGTTGATTATTAATTGTGACTGTAACTCAATAGAACACATCCTTTTAAAGAGAGGAATTTTTGAGAAGGAGCAAAATCCTAGTTTTTTGAAAAATATGAGGGTTGTTGATGGAAAAATGAATAAGGATATCTACAAGGTAAAATATTCTTTCAGAAGAGAAATTTTTACTGATATAACTTGTTTCACTGAAAAAATTCAGTCACATGACAATAGGTAGAGCTGTTTAACTTTTTATGTATTGCCTCTATGAAATAAAAGCTAATTATAAGTTAGAATACTCTAGATATCTTATAAAGCATAGACCTTATCATATAGTTACCAACACATATTTTATCATCTCATAGTTTTTATTTTATTTTTTAATTGCACATAAAAAATTAAACTACCATGGCCCTAGCAAAATCATCTGCCCTTGCATAGACTGCTCTTGGATGGAGTTGCTTGTGGATCCACAGAGGGATCTATTAAGTAGTAGCATTTGACAGTTTGCCTTTTTGGGTAAAATTTAACCTCACTGAGTGAACACTTGGTTATGCTGTCTCCTCTGCCTGCTTCTTGCCTTGTCATTCTTCCAGCTTCTGTGGTCGGCAGCAGCTTTTCAACTACATATATGTGAGTTCTATTCACAGATGGTCATCTCTTCTTGACAATTTTCTCAGCTGTGGTTCCCTGCCCCAGTAGGGAGTCCTTAACCTTGTTCCTATCTGTGCTTTAGTCTGATTACCTGTTGTATCCTCAGCCTGTTTATCTTGTTCTCAAACTTTAGTCTCAATAAAATACACTGTTTACCGGATTCCAGCTCTGATTTGCTGGCTCTGACAGCTGACTCACTGGGCAGCTCATACCTAGACATTACTGCACAACTTTGCAGCCCGCCTTCCCTCACCCCACACATGTTCGGTCCAGACAGGCTCCTGATTATCCTATGCTTCTCTATCTTCCCACTTCAAAGAGCTAACATCAAAGTTGTCTGGTATTTGTGTCCAAGAAACTCTACCAGAGTTACCTTACAATTACTTCCACACACATTTCATGCTTTATCTATTTTTTGCGGTTCCATCATCAGAGAACACATCCGATAGTTTTCCCCATCTCTGTGGCTTCATTTATTTGCATTTATTCTTCTGCATAACATTTAATGTCTAGTTGTTTTCTCCTTGTTTTTCTCCACCCTTCTCAATTGATGGTTATTTTGCTTCCTAAATACTTCTGGAAATTACTTCTCCTCTACAGCCCTATTTACTATTCCCGCCATTCGGGTCCTTACCATTTCTCATTTGGATTGTTTCAGAGGCTCCTTAAAAAGCTGAGGTTCCTGGCCTCAGCTTTACTCCTTTGAATGCCATCTTCCAACCAGGTGCCAGATTAATCTTTCTAAATGGTTTACCTGACCTTATTAATATTTTTAAACATCTTTCAAAGGCTTCTTACTATTTGCAGGAAAAAAAAATAGGAGATAGTCTTAAGTTACAGTGACCTTACAATTTATTGTTCAAATTAGGACATGTGAGTAAAAGGGAATATTATTTCTAGTTGTGTCAGTGCAAACAAAATCTGGTCCAATGGAAATATATGGCTGCTTAGGTTAAGATGCTTTCTATAGTCTGTTATCTGACTTCTGCTCCAGTCTCAACTCTTCTGATCCCAATCTCAAAATTTGCATCCAGGTTCTATATCTGCCTCTCTTATTCCACATCTCAAAGTCTTTTCATGCTGTCTCATCTGTCTGGTCTACCGCCTATCACCCATCCTTTACCTGGTTAATGCCTACTTGTTCTTTGCTACTCAGTTTAGGGGCCACCTCCTCTAGGAAGCTTTCCTTGACTCCCTCAGGGTATGGTCTCAAATAATATATATATATATATATATATATATATCTGCCAGAGCACTTATTATATTGCTGTCTAATATTTTTTGCCCATTTATTGTGCTAAACTTTAAGGAAACTTAAGGAAAGATAATTTTTTTATAAAGATATTTTTATTTTATTTATTTATTTATTTTTGCGGTACGTGGGCAATTTTGCGGTACACGGCCACAATGTTGTGGCCTCTCCCGTTGCGGAGCACAAGCTCCGGACGCGCAGGCTCAGCAGCCATGGCTCACGGGCCCAGCCGCTCCGCGGCATGTGGGATCTTCCTGGACCAGGGCACGAACCCGTGTCCCCTGCATCGGCAGGCGGACTCTCAACCACTGCGCCACCAGGGAAGCCCTATTTTTTTATGTTTTATTTCTGTAAACTTAGATAAAAATTAGTAGTAATAACAGAGGTAGTAGTAGTAGTAGTAGTAGTATTTATGGATATATATGTAATACTTATTGATATGAAAAAATACCATACTTGAAATCAGGAAACGTACAGCCTTTTGGAGAGACAGATAGATAATAAAGCAGTATATATTAATAGAGAGAATATTCTAAAGAAATCAGGGAAGGCTTAAGAAAATAGGTGGAATCTGGACCTTACCTTTAGGTTGAGCAGGAATTTGATAGGTGGAATAAGTAGAGGAAGGCATCAATCCATGCGTCCTTTACTCAAAGGATGATGAGGAACTTCACTTGACCAAATCATCAGAATCAATCGTGGTCCTCAATGAGGTTAAACTCTTCAGATTTTATTCTATGTCAATTTTCTGAAAATTAATGAATAATAATGCCCTCTCCTCCCCCAAGAGCAATTTGCTTAAAAACAAACAAAAAAACAATTTGTCAAATATTTCAATGGGAGGAAACATTGAGTCACAAAAAACTTGTCGGAACTTGGGAATATTATATGTACTACATTTCCTGTCTTAAGAGTTAGGAAAAAGAGAGGAGCTGCAGGGAATGGATACCAGTTTTTCCTATATGTCTTTTTATATCCATCATGTGCACAGAGAAACACATACACACTTAGATTCCTGCATATTAAAATCAAACTTGGCTTGTCAATATACCAGATGGAAGTTTGGTCTGCACATGATTATTCACATGTCTAAGACAACTTAAAATTGCATTGTGCATATAGAATATTGAGCATATTATGTGTTTAGATATCTGATACATGGAACGTGTTTTTGTTTTTCTCTGTTGTGATGTTTTTTGAATCAGTACAAATTATACACCACTGGCACTTTAAAACAACTATCCTAATTGCTATGTCTTTTAAAATTGTAGGATTTATATACTATAAATAAATAGAGAACATGAAGTTTTATCAATTTGGTAGAAATTTGCAGAATCACGCAATAGGAAAAACACAGACTAGATTTAAAATGTGTTAAAAGAAAGAAATTCATCACCTTTTATAAAACCTTGACATTTGTGACATGCGCAACTCTTGAAATAGAAAAATAGAAAGAATAGACACAAAAGTATCTATCCAAAAATACTGCACTGGACTTTTAACATGAATTAGCACAAGCATGACATTTTATAAATATTTTTAAAAGTCTGTAAAAATATTTTTGAGGCATAAATTGTTTGGTTATCTGGCTTTTGTGAATTGAGTCTGCATCCAGATAATATGTATTTATTTCTACTTTTTATTACAGCAAAAACAATAGTTTGTGCATAGTAGATGATCACAGAAGTTTTTAAAAATTTTGTTTAGTCAATTACCTTATTAATTACATGAAAATAAAATATTTGCCTATTTCAAATATTATGCCAGCTCTTCTGCTAGTTTCTGGAAGAACAAATATGCAGGACTCCTGGTTAATACATTGAGGGAGCAAATAATATTGTAGAAAATTAGGATATTTTTCTAAGACAAAGTAAACCAATTAATACAATGGCTTCAATAAAAATGTAGAGAGGCATCTATTTGTTTATACTATTACCAAGTAACTGGTTGCTACCATATTTGTAAGGTCATTAGATTGTGTAAGTATTGTGTAAGCATATTATGTTTTAAAGATCTGGTCTCACATCATTTGTAGATTTCAGTTGTAGTATCTTTCAGATTTTTGATGGATGTTAATAAAAAAAAATCAGTAAAAGATTTGACCAGATATTTCACCAAATAAATAATAATAATTATTTCACAAAATAATATGTGGATGACAATAAGCACATGAAAAGATGCTGGGAATCATTAGTCATTAAGAGAGTGCAAATGAAAGCCACAATGAGATATCATTTCACACCTAATACAATGTCAAAAATTAAAAATAATTACTATATCAAGAGTTTTCAAAAATGTAGAGAAACTGGAACTCTTATACATGGTTGATGGAATGTAAAATTGTACAACCACTTTGGAAAACAATTTGATAGTTTGTTACAACTTTAAACATACATGTACCCTAAGATGTGGCCTTTTCACTACTAGGTATTTACCTAGAAAAATAAAAATGTATGTACATAGAAATACTTGTACACAAATATTCACAGAAGCTTTATTTCTAACTGAAAACCACTCAAATGTTTATCAGCAGTGAATGAATTTTTTAAAATGTGGTAAACCCACATAATGGACAATTATCTAGCAATAAAAAAAACCAGCTATTTATATTCAAAATCAGACACATAGATCAACGGAACAAAATAGAGAGCTCAGAAATGAACCCACTTTTATATGGGCAATTAATCTACAAAAAAGGAGGCAAAAATAAATTGATGCAACGGGGAAAAGACAACCTCTTCAATACATGGTGTTGGGAAAACTGGAAAGCTACAGGAAAAAAAAAAACAACAACTGGACTACTCACTCATGCCATGAACAAAAATAAATTCAAAATGGATTAAAGACTAAAATGTAAGACCTGAAACCATAAAACCTCCAGAAGAAAACATAGGCAGTATGCCCTTTGACATTGGTCTTAGTATATTTTTTTGGATATGTCTCTTCAGGCAAGGGGAACAAAAGCAAAAATAAACAAATGGGACTACATCAAACTAAAAAGCTTTTGCATGGTGAAGGAAACTATCAATAAAATGAAAAAGCAACCTACTTAATGAGAGAAGCTATTTGTAAACGATATATCCAATTCGGGTTTAATATCCAAAATATATAAAAAACTCATACAACTCATCATCAAAAACCCAAACAACCAATTAAAAAATGAGCAAAGGACCTGAATAGATACATTTTTCTAAAGAATACATACAGATGGCCAACAGGCACATGAAAAGATGCCCAACATCACTAATCATCAGGGGAATACATATCAAAACCACAGTGAGATATCATCTCATGCCTGTCAGAATGGCTATTATCAAAAAGACAACAAATAAGAAGCATTGGTGAGTATGTGAAGAAAAGGGAACACTCAGACACTCTTAGTGGCAATGTAAATTGGTGCAGCCACTATGGAAAACAGTATAGAGATTTCTCAAAAAATTAAAAATAGAACTACCATGTGATCCAGCAATTCTACTCCTGGGTATTTATTCAAAGAAAATGAAAATACCAATTCAAAAAGATATATGCATTCCTGTGTTCACTGCAGCATTATTTACAATAGCCAAGATATGGAAGCAACCTAAGTGTCCACTGATAGATGAATGGATAAAGAAGATGTGGCATATATACATTGGAATATTCCTCAGCCATAAAAAAGAATGAAATTTTGCCATTTGTGACAACATGGATGAACTTGGAGGGCATTATGCTAAGTGAAATAAGTCAGACAGAGAGAGACAAATATTTTATGATTTCACTTGTATGTGGAATCTGAAAAACAAAACAAACAAAACAGAAACAGATTCATAGATACAGAGAATAGACAGGTGGTTGCCAGAGGGAAGTGGGGTTGGAGGAGGAAAGAAATAGGTGAGAGATATTAAGAGGTACAAGCTTGTAGCTGCAAAATAAATGAGTCATGGATATGAAAAGTAGTGTGGGGAATATAGTCAATAACTATGTAGTATCTTAGTATGGTGACAGACCTTAACTAGACTTATGGTGGTGATCATTTTGAAATGTATAACTATATCAAGTCACTATGCTGCGTAACAGGAACTAACATAGTGTTGTAGGTCAATTATACTTCAAAAATGAACAAACAAACTCATAGAAAAAGAGATCAGATTTGTGGTTACTAGAAGTGATGGAAGCATGGGATGCGGAGGTGGGGAATTGGATGAAGACAGTCGGAAAAACTTCAAAAAACAAACAAAAATTTACTATTTAAATATACTACATAGGTAACTAGCAAAATAATTACGTTGAGTAAAATAAGTCATGAAAAAGAGTATGTGTTGCATAATTCCACTTATGCAAAATTCGAGAAAATGAAAACTAGACTATGGTGACAGAAGGCTTATCTGTGGTTGCTTGGGAACGGAGTGGTGGGGTTAGGAAGCAGTAGGAAGGGAGAATTTTAACGGGGCAACCTGGAGGATGATAGAAGTTTCATTATCTTGGCAGTGGTAATTGTTTCAAGGGGGTATACATATGTCAAAACTTATCAAAATATACACCTTAAATATGTGCAGTTTATTTTATGTTACTTGCAGAGGGATACGGGTCAAAGGGATTGAAGGAAAACAGAAGCCTGCCGGAGACTGGGTAATCCATGAGCTATGGTGCAAATGACCTTTCTCCCTTTTGTTGTCCTTTCACATCTGACTACAAATAGAAGAGGGTAATGGTGTATTAGTGGGAAGACAACACATTTGGGGATATAGAAAAACTCCTACTGCAAATATTAAGGCATCTGCAGACATCCCTCATTTGCAAAAGTGAAAGCTTGGCTCACAGTGAAGAAACTTCACATGACTTGCCTCATTTTCTGCTAACATTGCTTGCCTTCAAAAGACTCAGAAGTCCACTGTATAAATAAAAAGAATGCCCAGAACTTTGTCGTAGTTGCCTGTGATCAATTTTATTTCTTATAAACAATCATTAGATAAACAAATACATATTACAAGTACAGACTTATGATTACTTAGGCAATCTGCACAAAGATAATTCTTTTGTCTGACTCACCAGAATAAAAGAATAAATTCTGTTCTGTTTGCACAATAGAATTCTGCTTTGCATAGAGGTCACTTAATTTTAACCTTTATAATCTGACAGGATGGGTTGTTAAAACAAAGAACAATGAGGGAATTCCCTGGCAGCGCAGTGGTTAGGACTCCGCGCTTTCACTGCTGAGGGCCCCGGTTAGATCCCTGGTCAGGAAACCAAGATCCCCACTAGCCGTGTGGCATAGCCAAAAAAAACAAAAAAACAAAAACAATGAAAACATGTTACCCAAAAGTAGCTTTTAGGTCTATAGATTGCCTTAAGCCAGGTTAATGAGTTCAAATGATGTAATCATGTATTACTTGATACAAAGTTTTAGAATTTTCTCAAAGCACAGTTGTATACACTTATATACAAACTGATTGGCACGTAAGGTAACACAATCTCTTCCAATCTTATGTAATTACAAACTATGGACAACCTCCTGTTCAATAAAATCTGCTTTCCAGATTTATGCTTAAACCTTTTACTTATTTAATCAGTGATGTTGAATAGCCAAATACTTAGTTTTTACTATATGGTCTTGGTTCACTGTAGTCTCAAACTTCTTATCTGGATACTTTGGGTAACTAATACACAGAGAGCCCAAGGGTAGTTAAAGCATAAGTCTGAGATTCGTAAATCTAATTTCTATCCTTTTCCTGTCACAACTGACGGTAACCTTGAAGAAATCACTTAATCTCTTTTTGTGCCTCCGTCATTTCACTATAAAACTTGGATAATGATACTTATCTCACTGGATAAGAAGGAGATGCTGATGTTTGTAAAGCCCTGGAGATCTTTAGATAAAGTAAACTAGCGCAGATTTGCTAACATAAATAAATCACTATTGTTATATTCCTTCCTCTAACAATTTCAAGATATATCTATATCTATAGATATGTAGATATATAAAATATATAAATGTATATATAAGTGGATCATTAAAAGTACTTCATCTATGTTACTTTATTTAAATTAGTCACTGGTAAGTGTACTAGATGTAGAAGGATTTTGGTGTAATACATATCAGTTTCTCCATTAAAATTAATAAACTTCCTTTTTACCTGCCATTCTTTACAGATGAGATTCTCATATACAATAAATGCACTTTTATAGAATACACCTTAGCACCTGCCTTACATAGATCTAGGGAATCACAACTCTGAATTGTTTTTTAGTTCTTAATTTCTAGTATCTACAAATTAATGAAATATTAATTATTGAAATAAATAAGCATCTAGAACCTTTGTACTCTATGTTTTATATTTTCTCAAAATATCCATTAATTTTACTCAGGTGACTTCATCTATTTCAAAAAGGAGGAGAGCAGACTGTTAGGAAAAGAACTTTAGGAGATGCAGTGATAAACTGGACAAAGTTCCCTACTCAAGGATCCTATACTTTAATAAAATACATAACTACCTCCAATACAGACCCTGAGAAGATGTGATGATCTACTACAAACTAAATATGAGGAAAGCATAGGACTGACTCATTCTGGCTGGTGTATCTGAGAATGCTTTACGACAAAGAATGAATTTAACATGGGCTTAGAAGTATAGGTGCTTAGGATGGCATTGGGAGGAGAAAAGGGCAGGAGGTCCAAAGAAGCAATTCTTTGCAGATATGACACTTCGAACTATGGTGTCAATGGGGATGACTGGGTTCAAGAACAGCAGAAGCCAGGTAGCAGCACATAATTGTCAGACCTAAGGTGGATGCAATTACTGCAATGAGCAACAAGACTGGAACGGCCAGCAGGGGGCATTGATACATAGAATATACAATAAGGAGGAATAAACCATTAAGTTATTAGACCTAAGAAAGATGAGCAGCCAGTGAGGTCATTATTTGACTAAACATCAAAAACAATAAACAGCTGGCGAGCAGAAGACTGATGTTAGTCACCACAGTGGAAAATCATAATCCAGTTTCCTTACTTGCAATAGGTCTTCCAAGGGCTATTAGATATAAATCAGGAACTTAAGCAATACCAAGGAAGCTAAAACACCACGATGGCCCTCCATTAGAGAGGAAGAACACACAGGTCAGGTGATAAATGCATTCCTGCCCTAAGTTTGCCTCACAGTGGATCCAATGGATAAGAGCACCAACCAGTGGTCGTTTTTCCAGTCATGGGTACATAATAAGGATAAAAACATTTAGCAGCTGATAAAACTTTCACACTGGCTTCCTGTGGAGTAAGGACCAAGACTTTACTGTAGGGAAGCTGAAGAGGATGCCTTTGAAACTGTATACACATCCTTGGCTCAGAAAATCAGAAGCAATACAATTATCTCAAGTTGAATGGCAGGAATTAGTGCTATTTTCAAAGACTTAAAGGATCTAGGTGTGGTAGTCTTACCATATCACAGTTCAATTCATCAAAATACCCTCTGGGGCTTCCCTGGTGGCGCAGTGGTTGAGAGTCCGCCTGCCGATGCAGGGGGCATGGGTTCGTGCCCCGGTCCAGGAAGATCCTACATGCCACGGAGCGGCTGGGCCCGTGAGCCATGGCCGCTGAGCCTGAGCGTCTGGAGCCTGTGCTCCGCAACGGGAGAGGCCACGGCAGTGAGAGGCCCGCGTACAGCAAAAAAAACCAACAACAAACAAACAAAAAACAAAAACCCTCTGGATTAGCAAATGGTAGACGACTCTGTTAAGGTAACCAAATAATAGTCCCCATCACAGCTGATATGCTGAAGATGGATTTGGTACAAGAACAAATCAACAAAGCCTCTGGCACTCATATGCAGGTATTGATCTGGTGAATGCGTTCTTTTTGTCCTTATGGAGAAAGGGGAACAGAACAATTTGTGTTCCTTTGGACTGGACAGCAATACATCTTCATTGTTGTATGCTATAGCGTGAATTATTTTCTTGCTCTTTGTCACAATATAGTCCAAAGAAAACTTGATCATCTGGATATTCTATGAAATCTCAAATTGTTCTCTTATATTGATGACACATTTTAATTATATTTGGGAAGCAGGGGATGGAAAGAACTATGACAAAGTAGGAGACATGAGCATAAGAGGATACAAAATTCATCCTACAGAGATACAGTGGACTACTTTATTAGGGAATATTGTAGATGTACAATGATCTAATATATCCCATCCAAGATAAAGAATAAGTCATTGCTCTTTGTAACTCCTACCTCTCAGAAAGATGCACAGTGCTTGGTGAGCCTTTTAGGGTATTGTAGACATTAATAACATACTTAGTGACTCAAAAGACCACTGGTACAGAGTAGGCTACAGAGCAAGAGAAAGCTCTGCACAGACTCAAGCTTTAGAACAAATGATATGTGATAAAATGAGAATACTAGATGTCATTTCTGGCAAGTCCCAAGGAAAAGGCTAAGAATGTAGCAGCAGAGAACCGTAGGTTGCTGGTCCAAGACCTTGTCCTCTGCAGCACAGGACTGTTCATCTTTCAAAATGCAGCTTTGACATGCAACTGGGCACTTACAGAGAGACATATACGTGCATCTATCAAAAGAGACAGACATGTGGACCCTCAAGAGTCTTTGAAAGAGCTAAGTAATGCTTTTTAGTAAACAGTGGCTTAGGACAGCTGGAGTTCAGAGAGGTCTGGCTCAAAATTTTAAATATGGGAATCATGAATGAATGTATGTTTAGTATATGAAGTTCTGTGTGAAGTTAGGTGGATGAGATTGACTATAGAGGAAGTATAGAGTAGAAGAGAAGGTGACCTTGGAGATGATCTATTAATGTTTTCTCCAATCACACACTTTCCAATCACCCTCAGTAACCTGATACATAGTAACCTGTATCAGGTTACTGAGTCTCAATGTGTTTTCAAGTTTATTTGATGTAATTTTTGCTGCTGTGGATGATGATGACAAAGGCAAGTATTATGATAATCATAAAACAAACAGCAGCTAACATATATGGCATGTTTACTGTTTATAAAAGATGAGCAAGATATTTATACGTATGAGCTAAGTATTTTCATTCTATTCCCGTTTCACAAATAGAGAAACAAAATCACAATGAGGTTAAGTGTTTTTCCATGATCACCTATTAGAAAGTGCTCAAGTGCAGATGCAAATCCAAGCACTCACCCCCAGAAAATTTGTCATTAATCACTCTACTGTTCTAAGAGAATATACACTCTTTTTAGATATACATTAATCATTTACTAGGTAAGACAATATTCTAGGTCATAAGAAAAGTCTTCCATCCAAGTACTAATCAGGCCTGACCCTGCTTATTTTCCGAGATCAGATGAGATCGGGTGCGTTCAGGGTGGTATGGCCATAGACAACTTCTTATACTTTAGTTTCCTCTTCATTGGAATGAGTATAGGAATAGTAATAATATTAGCTAAGGTTCATTGAAATCTTGCTGTTTGAAAAAATATATATATATGTAATTCTTACAACAACTGTAGGAAGAAACTACAATTATTTTCTTCATCTGAAAATCCTATTTGGCAAATGAGGAAACTGAGACAGAGCACGGTTATGTAAATTTCTCATGAACATTCATTTAGTAAGTGTAGTTGGGATTCATAATCTGATAGTCTAACTCCAGAGTCTGTATTTTAATAATGAAGAAAAAAACTAAACTTTGTTTTGATAAAAGTTACTAAAATTGGGGAATTATTTTATTTTATTTTTTGGGGAATTATTTTAATGCATCGTAGCCTACCAAAATCTGCTTAATACTTTGGTTCTTCTCTAACATTTCCTATCTTAGTAAATAATATTACCATACTTCTAACTGTGTAATCCCAAAATCTGGAAATCATTTTTGTCACCTTCTGCTCCCTCTTTCTCCATAACTATCCCACCACCATATCCTATTAATTTTAACTAATTTAGAACCATGTTCTCTGCTTCTACATGGACATTCATTTAGACAAAATTACCATCATCTCCCACCTATACTACTGCAATCTATTTTTAACAGTTCATCTTATGTGTACTATTTTTCCATCTTCTAATCCCTGCCTTAGTTCCCAAAGTCAGAGTGATCTTTTAAAAATGCAAATATCATCATGGCAGATGTTATCTGACAGTAGTGTTCTGGTCCTTTACCATTAATTAGGAGAGAGAATATGCACGTATATTATAGAACAACGTGAATGCAAATGTTGATGTTGCTAGAAGAAAGGAGAAATTCTGAAGGTAAGCTTGGTTGTGAGGAAGAATATTGAAATATATTTAAACTGAGTTTTACTTCCTAATTTGCCACCAACTAGCTATGTGACCCTGGACAAATCACTAAATCCCTCCAGTTTGCTCATCTCTAAAGTGTGGGCTTAAATGAGATAATTTCTTAAATACAGTATTACTCTGAAATCATCTGATTATATTTTAAAATAGAGAATAATGAAACTTTGCTTCTATAACAGAGCACAGGATTGTAACTGTATTTTACACAAATGAACAAATCATTTGATTTATGGAGATAAGCAAACCTCACATGCTTATGGGGATAGACAGACTGTCTGAATGGCAGTTTTGTTAGATGTTGAAAAGCCAAATGAATAGGCTCAAAACCAGAATAAGAAGATCTTTTCAGGACTTCCCTGGCTGTCCAGTGGTTAAGACTCTGCACTTCCACTGCAGGGGACATAAGTTCAGTCCCTCGTCAGGTAACTAAGATCCTGCATGCCGTGAGGCAAGGCCAAAAAAATTTAAAAATACAAAAAATCCCCCAGCTTTTCAACTTAAATAAAACCAGAATTGAAAAAGTAGCTTAATTAAAAAAAAAAATTCCTTGAGAGATCACCACTCTCCTTTTATCCAAATTTAGTTCCTTGCTGACATTTACAAGGGTAAAGTTTCTTTTTTTTTCTTTCTTTCTCTCCTTCAAATAAATGGTGGTGACAACAACAAATATGGGTATTTTTATATGTGATTTAGAGGATGGTAGTCAATTGGATATTTGCTCCTGACCCTGTCTCCAATAAAATTAAATTGATGTCACTGACAAGTAGTAGTATTTGATGGATGTGTTTATCAAAATGGTGAGGAATTACTGTGGATGGCTCCTGGGAATGTAAGTAGAAGAGATGGGACAAAACTGAGCCGCTGAAATTGCAGCCTGGACATCAGGACAATTGCCCTAACAGTGCTTTGACCTCTTTGGGGAAATTGCAAAAGATCTATTTTTTTTTCAGTACATTCAAAACTTATATCTGACAACTGAAGTCTGAAGTTCAGACTTCTGAATTTCCCCTCATATTTTCTGCTTCTCTATTGGAAGAGAGTTATAATTCTGAAACTAATTTTCTACAAAAAACCTTGTTTTGGGCTTTGATGCTTTTAGACCTATATTTACTGTCAATTTTTTTTTGCTTGCTTACTTCTTTATGTAATTTTCCTTGACTCCATTTACTCAATTACTTATTTACTTATTCAATTCTTCAAAAAGTATGGAGAAAATATCTTCACTAGATACATTTCTATAATGTCTTAATTTGACTGTTACAACTTAGTCTATTACTGGTCTTTTTTATTTTTACATATTACTAACAGTCACTACAACCCATGTCCAAGCTATTATTATGCTCTTAATCATAATATACACAATAATGCTCCCAACCCCAAAGCAAAGATGTCCACATCTTAATCCCAGGAACCTGTGAATATTTTACCTTATATGGAAAAGGAATTTTGTAGATATGATTAAGGCTAAAGACCTCGAGTCTTGATATAGGGAGATTGTTCTGGATTATCTCATTTGCCCAATCTAATCACAGAAATCTTTAAACGCAGAGAAACTTTCTTGGCTAGGGACAGAGAGAGACAGGTCAGAGAGATGAGACATTGCTGGCTTTGAAGATGGATGAAGGTGACCGTAAGCGACAGAATGCACGCAGCCTCTAGAGGCTGGAACAGACAAGGTAACAGATTCTCCCCTAAAGTTTACAGAAAGGAATGCAGCCTTGCCTTGATTTTAGCCCAGTGACACTCAGGTCAGACTTCTACCCTACAGAGCTGCAAGATGATAAATTTTTAATGTTTTAAGTTACTAAGTTTGTGGTAATTTGTTATGGCAGCAATTAGAATCTAATAGAATATTAGTTCCTCATTGAACCATTTTATCCTTTTGATATGCTATCTGTGAAGACATCCCAAAATTTTTCCATTCATTTTTCATTGACTTTTTTCCTACATATATATAATATATATATATATTATATTCCTATACATAGGAGTATATATGTGATATATAAATAATATACATACATATTTTTTAGTGGCTACATATATCTAGCATTGTGTTAGGTATAGGAACTGTGAAAACAAATAAGACATGTTAAAAAGCTTACAGTCAAGTATGCTATTAATAATAAAGCTCACAGTCAAGGATGTGATTAATAATAAAGCAATTTAGTGAGTATATATATATATATATATATATACACACACACACAACACACATATAATGCAGTTGCTACTATCAGAATTCAGAAGAAGTAATTGATTTTACACAAGGGTGAAGTGATAGAAGTGGTATAAAAGGAAGCTTCGAAGAAGTGAAATTTAAAGGCTGAGTAGTTTCCACCAGATAGAAAAGTGAGAAGATATGATTTAAATCTAAGTAGAACTAGATGATATATTTAAGAGAGGTATACAGCTGGGTATAATTGCTAAAATAAAACTTGTTGCTTAGCTTTTTTATTTCTATTAGAATGCAACTTGCTTATTAGAATGCATACTAGTATGAGAAAAGTTTTGTTTACTACTGCATCCCCAGCACCTAGGATAGTGCTAGCATATTGTTGGCATACAAACAAGGTTGAAAACCCTATGTTGTATGAGCGAATGCCTTTCTTCTTTAAAGTGATTTAAAGAAATTTATTTAAATACAGAAATATTTTATATGTAGCTTAACAGATTTGAAAAATACACTTAGATTTGCATTCCACAGTAACTTGAGGATACTATAGAGTCCAATGTGACAAACTTTGCTAATACCTGGTACATAGGAAATAAAACTTGAAAAATTTGAAAACTTATATACCAGTAGATATGATAGTAAAGACATTTCATGGTCCCTACTGTCATGTCTTAGTATATGCCAACTTTATTTCAATTTTTTACATATTGATTTCATCTTTAAATAATGTCTATTTTCAACAGTACAAACAATACAGAATGAAAATTTTTTCCAAGACTGTGGTATCTATCACCAAGTTTAATACACTTAAAATTTTTCAAAGCATCTGATTTTAGATGATCTGAAATGTGAAGGTACACTCTGCAACCAATCCAACTTTATTATAAGTAGGAACAGATGTTCAGCAATATAAATTGATGAACTCTACTTTTTATTACATTGATTAAGTATTTTAAACCTTTTAATAGATAATTAATTTTAAAATATTCTTTAATTTTAGTTTATTGTAAAAATGTGTATTTGTCTAAATTTATCCTTTGCATTGAATATTTTAAAAGATTTTTCTAAGCTTATTTCTTTATTTAAATAAAAGAAAAAATTCAAGCATCATTTCATGTTCAAAAGAGTTTATTTCTTATAGCTCATATGTTATTTCAGCTTTTGTTCACAACTGAACACTCATATCAGGGACAGAAACCAAACCATCCAAAGGCAATTTTTCTAAAATTTCCATTTCAGTTGGAGAACAAAAATGTCAAAGGATATGATTTTAGGAAATCAGCAATACTCTGCTTTTAAACACTAGAATCTGTGTAAGGGGATACGGATCTTCTCACTTAAGGTGGTTTTCATTGAAGTTACTAGCTCAAGGTGTAGCTGGAGTTATTAAGGTGTTTTGGATACACTGAGTTGATGGGGCATTTTATTTTGGTATGTAGAATAATAAATTTTATGAAGAGGAGAAAAAGCTCAGTCTTCTAATCAGGGGGCAGATTATTACTTGCTTATGAATGAGTTATAAAAAGAAAGAAAGAAATATAAAGATATTTGTATTCTCAAAAAAATAAAACAGCCCTCTTTTCTTTTCTATAGAAACAGAAGGCCTGAGTGCAAGATGGTTATAAGATATATTTAGTCTTTTTTTTTTTTTTTGGTAGCACCAATAACGACTAAAGCTGAGACTGAGGTGTATGGTTGGTCTAAAAGATAAATAATTGAGTCCTTGATGCCAGAAGCTTGACATTTGAAGACCAACTGCCCAACTGATAAAAAAAAACGTTATTAACTACATACTAATATAAAGGAACAAACTTATAAAGGATATTTTTAATCCTGCCTAATTTTATTGTAATGAATCAGTTCTTTTAAAAGTTATTTAAGCCAGAGAAAGACAAATATCATATGATATCACTTATATGTGGAATCTGAAAAAATGATACAAATGAATTTATTTACAAAACAGAAAGAGACTCACAGACATAGAAAACAAACTTATGGTTACCAAAGAGGAAAGGGTGGTGGGGGGAGGGATAAATTAGGAGGTTGGGATTAACATATACACACTACTATGTATAAAATAGGTAACCAACAAGGGCCTACTGTGTAGCAGAAAGAACTATACTCAGTATTTTGTAATAATCTATAAGGTAAAATAATCTGAAAAGGAATATATATAAACATGTATATGTGTGTATGTGTGTATATATATATAGCTGAATCACTGTGCTGTACACCTGAAACTAACACAATATTGTAAATCAACTGTACTTCAATAAAAATAATTAAATTAAATTAAAAAAATTATCTAAACATGTAGATTTGCATTTAAGTCTATGTGATTGGAACCTGACCAGAGTGACTTAAACAAGTAACCAATTTGATGGTAATAAGTTCCCCAAATCAGCTGATATTGTGCTTCTAGTGTTGAAAGGTCTATGCATATTTCTTACTGGTCTGCTATTTTTTTTTTACAGTTTTTAAAAACTATTTTTCCCAGTGTTACTGAGAAATAATTGACATATATCTCTATTTAATTTTAAGGTGTACAGCATGATGGCTTGGTTGATTGACATGTATTGTGAAATAATTACCACAATAGGTTCAGCTCACTTCCATCATCTCCTATAGGTACAGTAAAAAGAAAAGAGAGAAGAAAAGGAAAAAGAAAAATCTTGTGATGAGAACTCTTTAAGATTCACTGTTAACTCTTGTATACCGTACAGCAATGTTAACTACGGTCATCATGTTGTATGTTAGAGCCCTAGTACTTCTTTATCTTATAACTGGAAGTCTGTACCTTTTGACCACTTTCCTCCAATTCTCCCTCCCCGTGATCCGCTAACTTTAATACACGGCTATCATCTTAATGCTTATAGCAAGAGGTTTACCGAAGCTCTGGGCACTATGTCCATGTTTTATATTAAAAAAAAAATGGGTGTTTGAGCAAACGGGTAAAACTCATGTCTCTTGAATCTCTGAACTTTTTATCAGGATAGAAAGCAGTAGATTTTTATAGTTCTAAGGATGTCTGGGGAGACAGTGTCTATAATCATGTGTGTTACTATCCTCTCAAAATTGGGATTCTGCTGGCAAGAAAAAGTAGGTATCAGACAAGCAATTAGCAGCATCTCCTATTTTGTCTTTAAAGTTTTGATGGTCTAATGTTGCTTATCAAATTATTGTAATTAATAATATATTTAGCAAAAATAATCAGCATGACCTGAATAAACAGCATGATTAAATCTCTGGAGAAAAAGACTATACATCATAGTTTGGACTACAGTACTATCAGGATGATCTGGTGTCTATAAATCATTATTACAGTTTTATTTTTTAAGGCAATTAAGAATGATCTTAAAAAGAACTCTCCTAGCTCCATCCACCTCACTACAAATAACTCAATTTCATTTCTTTTTATGGCTGAGTAATATTCCATTGTATATATGTGCCACATCTTCTTTATCGATTCATCTGTCGATGGACACTTAGGTTGCTTCCATGTCCTGGCTATTGGAAATAGAGCTGCAGTGCACATTGTGGTACATGACACTTCTTGAATTTTGATTTTCTCAGGGTATACGCCCAGTAGTGGGATTGCTGGGTGGATGGACCTCGAGTCTGTCATACAGAGTGAAGTAAGTCAGAAAGAGAAAAACAAATACCGTATGCTAACACATATATATGGAATCTTAAAAAAAAAATGGTAATGAAGAACCTAGGGGCAGGACAGGAATAAAGACACAGACGTGGAGAATGGACTTGAGGACATGGGGAGGGCGATGGGTAAGCTGGGACGAAGTGAGAGAGTGGCATGGACTTATATATACTACCAAATGTAAAATAGCTAGTGGGAAGCAGCTGCATAGCACAGGGAGATCAGTTTGGTGCTTTGTGACCACCTAGAGGAGTGGGATAGGGAGGGTGGGAGGGATACGCAAGAGGGAGGAGTTGTGGGATATATGCATATGTATAGCTGATTCACTTTGTTATAAATCAGAAACTAACACACCATTGTAAAGCGATTATACTCCAATAAAGACGTTGAAAAAAACAAACAAACAAAAAGAACTCTTCTAATAATTAAAATGTTTACTGTACCATTCTTTTGGCCAATCAGATACATGAAAGACAATAGCTATGGGTTCTGGGAGGAGAGAGGCAACATTTTCATTAGCATGAATATGATTGCTTGTCTAGAACACTTAAGAGAATCAACTGACACATGCTAATGGAGTAATAGAGTGAGATCAAAATTTTTAAATTCAGTAGTTTTTCTATATATCAAAATAATTGGAAAGAAAGTATAAAGGGGAAAGCTGTGTGCAATAAAAATGTAAACTAAGTAGGAAAATAATAAATCACCTTAACAAGAATTAATGAGAAGTTAATGAAGGCATACGCTTCAGTTTATTTAGAGGTATATGAGAAGTCCTGGAAAATGGAGCAAGGTACTTTGTTGTTCTTAAAATGGAGGACTGGATGTTTATAAACATGTTGATGCTTCCAGAATTATATCATATATGTCATATAATTTCAAAATACACCATGTATATTGAAAATTTATCTGTTAAGTATGATGTTAAAAGAGCTACAGTCATTCTGAAAACAGAGAAATAAGTATAGCCATCCAGGATATAATAGTCTTTTATAATGCACTGTATAAAAACATAGCTATAATAAATTGCCATTTACATGGACCTAATACATAACTTATTATGTGATAAGTAAAGCGTCAAGAATCAAAGGGTAAATATCTCTTGACTTATGAAAAACTGTATTAAAAATCTAGGATGCCATTATTATGAAAGTGTTAAATTGACATTAAAATTTTAAACTTTATATCCAGAAATTCATAACCAAAGTTTAGATTTAGCATCATAAAATTATGATGTTAAAGCAGTCACAGGGAAAAATTTCCAATATGTTTAAGTTTTTTGAGGCTATAAGGAGAAATCATTGACAAAGCTTTATTAAATGTACCCTTATTATAAAATTATTTCTGAAAAAATGTATTTTGTTTATTCTTAAAATATCATACTATTTAATAAATACAACTGTGAATTATTAATTTTTTATATTTTTATTCATTTGTTACAGATATCTTTTTGACTGTTTATGTCATACAATTAGTTTAATTGAAATGATAAGGGTGAAGGAGATGGGGAATTTGATATTTCACTAAGGCAGTTTGAATTTGAGTGAGGAAGGCATATATGCAAATAACTGTAGCGATTAATAGAGAATTATGTAAGTAATAAAATTAAAATATTTGTGGTGGAGAATGAGTAATCAATAACTAACTTTATTTTCATATTTTTCTCTCTTACCCAGAAGTAGCCATCATTATTTTCAGAGCAGATGCTAATTTCATTTATTTACTAAAATCCCCTGTGTATATAATAGATTTGAGGTTCTGTAATATATACTATAAAATCAGTGAATCCAAATAAAAATAAATTCACTCAATTCTGTAATTCCTGAATTAAGAAATTAAAAAATCAAAATAAAATTAGAGAAACATGTGCAGGGCAGAATTGGAACTCCAAATGAAGAATAAAGTTGTGACCTTCACAACTCAAATATGCATGTAGATTTAATTAATTTAATCAGGATCAATAGTAAAATGGGATGAAGCAAACAAAAATCGCCCAGTTTTTTTTAATTTAAAATATGTGGTTGCTGCTGAATTTCTTTTGGTTTTGTTTGGTTTAGAGTCACTTAAATTTCCTGGGCAATTCCTTCCATTTTCAATTTTATAGCCTCAGATTAAAATTAATTACTTGGGTAACTTAATTCTGTCATTTAAAGTGTATCTTTTATAACTCTTTATTAATACTATTATTTAATTAAAATGTTTAATAGAAATTGATTTTCCAAAGTTTGTGTATGTTTGTTTTGGTTTTGGTGGTTTTGACAGTAAGGGCAAAGAAATGCTATTAAGATAGGACATTTCATAATTCAGTAAAATAAAAGCCGATTATATTTATTTAAATCATATATTGTTCAATTTACCATTTATATAATTATGTCTTGTTACACACACACACATAGAGGGGAAATTAGTTGTTTGGGGACTTTAACAATCTTTACCTCATTAATTTAGGGCCTGCTAGTAAGGGTAGTAGAGCAGCAACTTGGATGGCATAAAACTAGCCAAATCAAGGAATATTAATGCTCAGAGTTTAGTAAAATTTTCAAGAAAAAAAAAAGGAAATTTTGGCAACAGTACATAATCCACGAAGATTTTTTTTCGTAATAGAAATGTTCCCATTTAAAGTGATTGATATCTATATATGATAATTCCTTTTGAGAGCCAGGACTCTCTTATTCACTATTATATTCCTAGGATGTAGTAGTGTAAGTGCCTAGAAAATGACTAGTGCTCAAGAACATATGAATGGGGACGTCCCTGGTGGCACAGTGGTTAAGAATCTGCCTGCCAATTCAGGGAACAGTGGTTCGAGCCCTAGTCTGGGAAGATCCTATATGCCTCGGAGCAACTAAGCCCATGAGCCACAACTACTGAGCCTGCGCTCTAGAGCCCAGGAGCCACAATTACTGAGCCTACATGCCTAGAGCCTGTGCTCTGCAACAAGAGAAGCCACGCAATAAGAAGTCCGCGCACCGCAAGGAAGAGTAGCCCCTGCCTGCCGCAACTAGAAAAAGCCCGCGCAGCAATGAAGACCAAATGCAGCCAAAAATAAATAAATTTAAAAAAATAGTTAACTAAAAAAAAGAAACAGAGCTAAAACCAATCCTTTAAAAAAAAACATATGAATGATTGAGTAAATAAATGAAAGATACAAATGTATAACTCAATTTAGTCAATGGATTAGAGAAATGGAAGAAATTGATACCTTAATACATTAAATAAATTGATAACTTTTTAATGTGTCTGAAAGTTCTAAGCAGTATCAACCCGCTTTAAAATGCCAGCCAATATTATTTCTTTAAAGAACAGAGCCTTAACAAATGCTGCAAGAGATAATCACTGAGATATAACTTCCTTTAGTTAATAAAGGAGCATATAGTTAACACAGAGCAGAAAACTGGGTAGTGGGCCAAAGAAAAATGTGTTAATGTGTCTGTGATTTGAGTTCCCATTTGTTATGTAGGTGATTGTGTGCCCTTCTACTGGAGCTCTTTTCTTCCCCTCCACAAAACATAAACTATTTAATTCTGATTTTTAAAGAGCAAAATAATTTACTATATTGAAACAGCCCATTCATCATATAAAGCATTTGATTCTGTCACCTCAAGTGCTTGTTAAATCACTTCCAGCTGCTACAATCAAGGGCCAGGTACTTCTAAGGTCTGGCACTTTCTGAGCTCTATTACACCTTTAAGTATGATTCTTCAATCCAATTCTAGCCTTCATAATAATCAAGTGCCCACTCCAGTTAACTTCAAAGCAACTGGGAACTTGGAATTCTCCATATGTGTCTGTATCTGATTTTCAATCAGACCTCTTCACCCAAAACCTGAAAGGTTCTGAATATCTATGAAGTAGTATAGTAACATTTTCACTTAAAGCAGTGTCAAGAGCAGCATCATTGCAATAAAACTTTGTCAAGGAAATTACGCTATAAAAGGGATACCTCTCGAAACCAACAAAGAAGTAGGTTAGCGATAGAACTGAGAAGTAATGTATTTCACGATTGTACCTACATGAATCGGTTGATTGAATAATTTAGCATCAAGGTGGAATTCAGTGACATTTAAATTACAAAAAAAGAGGAATTCCATGTTTAAGAATCTATAATGAAGAAAGTTTACACATTATCTTTATCTAGACATAATGTTTGATTTTTTTCAACAAATATTTATTAAGCCTCTAGTGGGAGTATTGGTGATGTATACAAGTATAAATTCAATGTAATTCAAACATATCATAAAGGTAACAAAATAGAACTCAATGATCTCTAAATGTGTAGTTCATGCATTCACTTCATTTTTTATTAAAAAATTATAATATCTTTACTGAGATATAATTCACATACCCTAAAATTCATCCTATTCAATTGTAAAATTCAGTGGTTTTTAGCATAGTCACCGAGTTATGCAACCATCACTACTATTTAATTTCAGAACATTTTCATCATCCCAAAAGAAAACGCTTAGTCCTTAGCAGTTAAATTTGTAGTACAGAGAGTTCTTGTGTACCCACACTCAGTATACCCACATTATTACTAACTAATGTTTATATGTTAGTTAATTTCCTTAATTTTTACCTAATTTCTTTTTTCAATTCCAGGATCGCATCCAGAATACATTATTTTTAGTTATCATGTTTCCTTAGTCTCCTCTTAGTTATGACAGTTTCTCAGACTTTTCTGTTTTTGATGACCTTGGTCAATAATTTCCCTATCTTGTAATGTCTTTATCTGGTTTTAATATTAGGGTAATATTGACCTTATTATTTTTGTATATTTCTTTGTATTATTTCTTTGGTTTCATCAGTGAAACCAACTGGGCTTAATATTATCCTTTTGGGGGAGATTTTTTTTTCTTTGGCCGTGCCTTGCAGTATACGAGATCTTAATTCCCTGACCAGGGGTTGAACCTGTGCCCCCTGCATTGGGAGCACAGATTCTTAACCACTGGACCACCAGGGAAGTCCCTGAGGAAGATTATTAATTGTTAGCTCAATTTACTTAATAGTTAATAGGGCTATTCAGGTTATGTCTATTTCTGTGCATTTTGGTACTTTGTGTATGTTAAGAAATTTATTGTCAAATTTGTGGGCATAGAGTTGCTGGTATTTTGCTTTATTATTCGTATTCATGAGATCATGTGTGATGATCCATCCTTGCTTTCTGACACTGGTAATTTGTGTCTTCTCTCTATTATCTTGATTAGCCTGGCTAGGGTTTATTAATTTTACCAATATTTTCAATAATCAGGTTTTAGTTTGATCAATATTCTCTATTTTTGGCCTGTGTTTCAGTTTTGTTTATTTTTGCCCTAATTTTATTATTGCTTTTCTTCTTGTTTACTCTTAAATTCTCTTCTCTCTCCAGCTTGCTCAAGTACAAACTAAGTTATTCATTGCAGATTTTTCTTTTTCTAATACATTTTCCTCTAAGCACTGCTTCCACTGCATACCACAACTTCTGATAAATTACATTCTAATTTTCATTTCATTCAAAATATGTTTTAGTTTTCTTGAGAGACTTTTTGAAACCATGGATTATCAGAAGTGTGCAAATTAATTTCCAAATATTTGGGTGATTTTCTAGCTATCTTTCAGATATTGTTTTCTAGTTTAATTCCATTGTCATCTGATAATATACTTTGTTATAATTTCAACCAGTGGGCTTCATAGCCAACGTGTCATCTCTTTCGGTGAATGTTCTATGTGGTTTGGGAAGAATGTGTACTCTGCTCTTGTTGGTTGGAGAACTCTTTAAATAATAATTATATGATGTTGATTGATAATATAGTTCAGGTAATCTATGTTCATACTGATTTTATATCTCTTTGATTTGTCAAATACTGAGAGAGGG
The DNA here is from genome assembly GCF_949987515.2 of Delphinus delphis. NCBI lineage: Eukaryota > Metazoa > Chordata > Mammalia > Artiodactyla > Delphinidae > Delphinus > Delphinus delphis. Next base: position 14,584,636 of record NC_082693.1, on the reverse strand, counting down.
GTATTGAGGTCTCCAACTGAAATAGTAAATTTTTCTATTTCTTCTTTTACTTTTAAGGCATTTTGATGCTCTCCTATTCGGGGCATACATGTTTAGGATTGTTATGTGTTGTTAGAAAATTGACCCCTTTACTATTATACCCTTCTTAATCTCTATTAATTTTCCCTGCTGTGGATTCTACTGTCTCTGAAATTATAGCTACATTGGCTTTCTTTTAATTAGTGTTGTTATAGGATGGTTCTCTCCATCCCTTTAATTTTTAAAAAAAATTATTATTTTTATTTATTTATTTTTGGCTGCATCGATTCTTCATTGCTGCTTGCGGGCTTTCTCTAGTTGCTGCGAGCGAGGGCTACTCTTGGTTGCGGTGCACAGGCTTCTCATTGTGGTGGCTTCTCTTGTTGCGGAGCAGCATGGGCTCTAGGTGTGCGGGCTTCAGTAGTTGTGGCATGTGGGCTCAGTAGTTGTGGTGCATGGGCTTAGTTGCCCCGCGGCATGTGAGATCTTCCTAGACCAGGGCTCAAACCCATGTCCCCTGCACTGGCAGGTGGATTCTTAACCACTGCGCCACCTAATTTTAACCCATAAAAGTCTTTGTATTTAAAATGGGCTTCTTATATATATCATAGTTCTTTTTAATTTAGTTTAATTTAATTAATTTCAAATTTAAAGAGATTTTTGATATACTTTTCTTAGTATCTATCATGTTTATAACTGGTTTCTACTTTTTGCATTTGTTCTTTATCCCCCTCACCCTTTTTTATCTTCTCTTGTTATGATTGGGCATTTTATACGATTCCATTTTATCTCTTCTTTTAGAACATCAATTATACTTCTTTTTATAATTTCTGTAGTACTTGCTCTAGAGTTTAGGATACACATTTTTAAATAATTAAGTTTACCTTAAATTATACTTCAAATAACACTATATTGTTTCACATGGAGTGTGGTTCCTATAACCAATTCCTTCTTCCCATCTCTTATAACATTGCTGTCAGTTTTTTACACACAAGTGATTATAATCGCCCATTATATTATTACTATTCTTAATTTAAACAGAAACTTTAAATCAATTAATTGTGATAAACATAAAGAATTTAATTTTATGTTCATTTATTCCTTCTCTACAGCTTTCTCTTTCTTTTTGTAGATCCAAGTTTCTGCCTATGTCATTTTTCTTCTTTCTAAATAACTCTTTTTAACATTTTATGCAGGGCAGGTCTGCTGCTGATGAATTCCTTAGTTTATGTTTATCTGAGAAAATCTTTATTTCTCCTTCGGTTTTGAAGGGTACTTTTGCTGAATATAGAATCCTAGGTTGGATTTTTTTCTTTAAATATTTTATTTTACTCTCGGTTTATGGTTTCTGACAAAAATTCCACTGTAATTATATTATTTTCCTCTATAAATAAGGTGTTTTTTTTCTGGCATTTTTAAAAGTATTTTTTTCTTTGTCTTTAGATTTCTGCTGTTTGAATGTAATAGGCCTAGGTGGTTTTTTTTCCTCACATTAATTCTACTTGGTATTCTCTGAGCTAGGCCTGTGGTTTTGTGTCAGTCATGAATTTTGTAAAGTTCTCAAATATTATTACTGCAAATATTTTTTCTGCTTCATTCTTTCTTTTCCTTTTGGTACTCCAGTTACACACTTGTTATGCATCGAAATTGTCCCACAGATATTGGATGTTCTGTTATGCTTCTGTTTTTTTAATTCTTTTTTTGTCTTATTTCCACTTTGCATGTTTTTTTATTTAACTATTAAAATTCACTGATACTTTCTTCAGCTGTGTTGGATTTATTGATGTATGTCACAGGCTTTCTTCATTTCTGTTAGTGTTTTTAATTTCCAAAATTTACATTTCATTCTTTCTTAAAGTTTTCGTCTCCTTGTTTACATTACTCATTTCCTTGCATGTTGTCTGTTAGAGCCCTTAACGTATTAATCATAGTTATCTTAAATTACCAGTCTTATAGTTTCCATATCTGTGTCATATCTGAGTCTGTTTCTGATGTGACTTCATCTTTCTGACTGCTTTTTTCTTTTCTCGTTTTGACACGTTTTAATTTTTTTTTTTAAAAAAACCTAGACATGTTGTATTGGGCAATGGGTACTGAGGTATATAAGCCCTTAGCCTGAGGGTTTATTCTAATCTAGTTAAGAGTTAGACTGTGTTTAATGTTTGCTATAGTTGTAGATGCCAGAAGCTTTAAATTACTTTAGTGGCTTTGTTTTCGAAACCCAGGCTCTTTCGTGTGGGTTTCCCTTTGTATTCCTCTTGAGAGGGAGAGATTGTGTCTTGCAGCTCATTCAGCTGTAATCCACTGTTAATATACTAGACCCTCATTGGTGAGGTGTAATGTGTGAGGAAGGGTTATTATTCTACAATTCTATTGAATCTCTCTTGTAGTGGGTCTGTGTCTCAGGGCTGTGACTTTCACCACTGTTTCCACAGTGATATACCTTTTTTCAACCCTTGTCCATTACACCCTTATCTGGCTGCAGTGTTCCCAATTTATTTCCATGAAGTCCTAATCCATTTTGACTATGTTTGGTGTTTTTGTTTTTTCCTTTCTCAGGTGAGACAGGAAAGCTAAAGGTGCCTGGGGTGAAGGGATGAAATTCTCTAAATATGGGATTACTCGTTCTCTCTCCCTACAAAATCCACAAGGGAACATTCTCATAGTTTTACCCTGAGGGACTGATGGGTTTCCTTGGTGTAAAGTTCATGAAAGTCTGGGGGCCTCCTAAGATTGAAATTCCCAAGAATTTCTCACTCTTATGCTGTTCATCCTTAGTCTCAGGCAATTCATTAAAATGACCATTTAAGGGTTCCATTAAGTGTTAAGTCATTGATTTTCAGTTTGCCCACCAATTTTTCTTGCTGTAATGACAGGGATGACAACTTACAAGGGCAAGGAGGGCTAAAATCAAATGTCTAAAGAGCTATTTCTTAAATGTTATATAGCATGGTTATATGATTATGGCAACCTATTAGAGAAGGAAAAGTTGGATGTGAAGAACAGGAAATTTGCATAAGAAAATAAGGTCCTTGAGTAAGTGAGAGGAGTTAGGATGAAGTTCATAAGGAGAGAGTTTGGCTAAGAGTATAGATGATGTATGCATAGAGCTATTGGGCCTTTGAAGATGAACAAGTTAAGATGAAGTCATTAGGGTGAGCCTTAATCCAATATAACTGTGTGTTTATAAAAATGGGAAATTTAGACAAAGACAAATACACCGGGAGAATGCCATCCTAAGATGAAGGCAGAGATTGGACTGATATATCTATAAGCTAAAAAATACCAAAGATTGGCAGCAAACCACCAGAAGTCAGAAAAGAAACATGGAAGAGATTTTCCCTCACAATCATTTGAAGGAACCAGCCCCAGGACAAAACATCGTGACTCACATTTTAGCCTCCAGAGCTATGAGAGAATAAATTTCTGTTGTTCAAGACACACAGTTTGTGGTATCTTGCTATAGCAGCCCTAGGAAACTAATTTACACAACAACAGAAGAGAAAGTAGAATACACTGGCCAGAGTTTATAGGAAGAATGATGAAATGGAGGAAGGAAGTAGAAGTTGTCTTCTAATTATTTTTATTTTTTCAAGGAGAAAGGGAGCAATGTCATAAGTTAAGAGTGAAGATGGAGATGGAGATATTGTTGGCGGGGTATGAAATAGATGTCTGTGAGAGTGAGAGTAGGAATAGAACTGGGAAATTTAATTGACAGCCAACTTGGTGTTAGTGGTTTGAACTTACAGTTTTCAATAATCAAGTAGGAAAATGTGGCTCAATTCAGGGAAATTACAATGACCATGGAGGTGAAAAGGTAGATTTTAGAAGTATATAAAGGGCATAATTAATATTAGCTGGTGATTGAAAATGGTGAATGAATGAGAATGAGGAATTAAGAAAACTAACTGGATTTCTAACATGATGACACTATTAACTGAGAATAGCAAACACAGAAAGAAGAAAATAAAGTTCGGTTTTAATCATTTTTTCATCTTTAGCTTTACTGACATTATATCATATCAGTTGTCCTAAATATTTACTTCAGTTATTTGACCAGAATTCACTCATTGGCCAAATTACCAATTAAGTGTCAATAGTACATTACTAACAGGATAATAGAATTTCTATCTACTACTTTGTAAATTATGTAAACATAGTAATAAACATTTATTACTTATTTACTTTGTTTTCATTTTTAAGCACTATCTAACTGTAAGTACAAAAGGCAGGTCCATCAACACTTTTGGGGAAAGGTTTAATCATGAAGATGGTGATTTAACTCAGGAAAGTTTTCAACTTCTGGTTCATAGGAACTGAATATTTTATCAGCTAAAAATTTGATTATTTGTGAAAATTCAAAAAGTCATAGGCACAACTTGTATGTGTGTGGGAGTAGGTGTAACTGAAGGCCCAGTTGCCATTTATAATGATGAGATTATTCTGGTTTCCAGTGATACATTCTCTATAATAATAAGATAAAGTTTTAGGTCTCATGGAATTAAGGCAGACTATTTTCTCTTCAGTCACTGAATACAAAGAAGAAATTTTTTTTTATTACTTGATAATGCTACATATTATTTTGCTCTAGAATTATCTATGCACATCAGAGAAATAGCTTGTCTTTTCTTTTTCAGTTTCATCTTTCTGAATGTCTTATATTTTAAAGATAACAAAAGCAGCTTATATTAAGATAATTATTTAATTATTAATCCAAATGTATTTTATCAAGCCTCTACTATGTGTTAGGCTATTTTAATTAATTTGATTTTCTCCTAAAAATAATGGAAAGGTATTGAAGGAGTTTAAGTAGAAAAATGAATTAACTAATCCTACCCAAGAAATCACCCAAAAACTTAGTGGCTTAAAAAAATGACTCTCTTAAGATTCTACAGGTCAACAAGTTAATTAAGATGAAATGATGCCTTTTTTGTTGCTGTTCTTGATCTTGACTGAGATTCTTCACGCACCTTCTATCATCTGAGAGTCAGCTTTGTTGATCTTGTCTAGGCTCCCTTACCTGTCTGGGGTCTCAGCTGGGGTAACTGAGCTGATTCAGCTATGCTTCATACGCTTTTATCTCTAGCCCATGGCAGAGACAGAGGCCCTAAGAGGAGTAGCAGAAACACACAAGGACTATGGAGACATGAATTCAGAACTGGTACATTATCATTTCTTATACAATCTGTTGGCTGGAGCAAGTCACAAGGCCAGCTAAGATGCAAGGGGTGAAGAAATCTTTGATAGGAGGAGCTATAATGACACATTCTAAAAGGTGTAGATACAGGAGCTGTGAAGAAATTAGACCATTTTTATAAGTGATATACCACAGAGAATGATATGATAAGGCTTACACTTTAGATAAAATGTTCTGGCTGCAGGGAGGAAAGCAGAATGAAAGAGAGTAAAATATTATCTATTATCTCAAATATCAATATTTAACGACCTCATATTTTCCTTAAAAGACATTTGCTATATGGAAAGAGTTACATATTTTATGTGGTTTTTGTGGTTGTTGTTGAATTAAAAATAAATGTATTCTCAAAAAAGTTAGAAAACTGAATTCAACAGCATATTTTAAAAAATATATACTGTGACCAAGTGGAATTTATTATTGGAATGCAAAGATGTTGCAACACGTGAAAATCAATTAATATAATACACCACATTACAGAATGAAGGACAAAAACCCATTTCAATTGATGCAGAAAAGCTTTTGACAAAATTCAATATTCATTCATGATAAACATTCAACATATTAGTAATAGAAGGAAACTATTTCAACATAATAAAGGCCACATATGATAAACCTGCAGTTAACATCATACTCATTGAAGAAAACCTGAAAACTTTTCCTCTAAGATCAGAAACAAGACAGGAATTCTTGACTTTTATTTTTCTCTTCAACATAGTACTGAAAGTCCTAGCCAGGAAATTAGGCAAGACAAAGAAATAAAAGACATTCAAACTGGAAAGGAAGAAACAAAATTGTCTGTTTGCAGAAGATATAATCCTATATGTAGAAAACCTTAAAGTTACACACATACCTATACAAACATCAGAAACAAACAAAAACACTGTCGAAACTAATGAATTCAACAAAGTTGCAGGATACAAAATCAAAACACACAAATCACTTGCATTTCTGAACACTAACAATGAGCAATCCAAAAGGAAATTAATAATACAATTTCATTTACAATAGAATCAAAAAGAATAAAATACTTAAATAACCCTAACCAAGGAGGGGAAAGAATTGTACACTCAAAAGTACAAAGCTTTGCTGAAATAAATTGAAGAGAACACAAATAAATAGAACTACATTCCATGTTCATGGATTGAAAGACTTAAATATTCTTAAGATACCAATATTGTACGAAGCAATCTACAGATCCAATGTAATTATCATCAAAATCCCAGTGTCTATGCAGAAATAGAAAAGTCCATCTTACAATTCATATGGGATCTCCAGGGACTCCAAATAGCCAACAATCTTGAAAAAGAAGAACAAAGTTAGAGATCTCACACTTTCTGATTTAAATCTTACTATGAAGCCAGACTAATTGAAACAGCATAATATTAGTTAAAAGACAGACATATAGACTGATGGAATATTAATAGAGTGTCAGAACTGAACTTTTGCACATATGGTCAAGTTATTTTCAACAAGGTTGCCAAGACCATTTAATGGGGAAAGGACAATGTCTTTGGCAAATGGTGTTGGGAAAACTGAATATTCATAAGCAAAAGATAAAATTGGGCCCTTCCCTTACACCATATACAAAATTAACTCAAAATGAATCAAAGACCTAAATGTCAGAGCTAAAACTCTTGGAGAAAACATGGGGGAAGAGCTTCACGACATTGAATTTGGCAATAATTGTTTTACATGACACCATAAGAACAGGCACCAAAAGAAAAATATATAAATTAGACTACATCAAAATTTAAAATTTTGTGCATCAAAAGATGCTATCAACAGAATGCAAAGGTAGCTCATGAAATAGAAGAACACATTTGCCAATCATATATGAGGTAAGGGATTAATATTCGAATAACTAAAGAACTCCTACAACTCAATATCAACAAAAAACCCCCCATCTGATTGAATAATGGACAAAGAACTAGAATAGATTTTTCTCCAAAAAAGATATACAAATAACTAATAAGAACAGGAAAATGTGCTCAACATTCATTAAACATTAGGAAAATGCAAGTCAAAATTACAGTGAGATACCACTTCATACCCATTAGTATGGTTATTTAAAAAAAAAACCAGAAAGTAGCAAGTGTTGGCAAGAATGTGAAGAAACTGGAACCGTTGTGCACTTCTGGTGGGAAAGTAAAAGAGTGCAGCTTCTGTGGAAAATAGTGTTAAGATAGAATTCAAAAAATTAAAATAAAATCACTATATAATTCAGCAACTCCGCTTGTATGTATATTCCCCAAAGAATTGAAAGCAGGGACTCCAAAAGCTATTGCATGCACATGTTCATAGCAACATTATTCTCAATAGTCCAAAAGTGGAAGTAACCCAAGTGTCCATTGACGGATGAATGGATAAACAAAATGAGGTATATACGTTACAATAGAATATTATTTAGCCACAAAAGGAAAGGTAATTCTGACTCATACGACAACATGTAAACCTTGAAGATATTATGCTAAGTGAAACAAGCCAGGTACAAATAACAAGTATGTGTGATTCCACTTATATGTGGTACCTAGAATAATCAATTCATAGAGACAGAAAGTAGAATGGTGGATACCAGGGGAAGGGGGTGGTAATGGAGAGTTAGTAACTAACAGGTATATGGTTTCAGTTGGGGAAAATGACTTCTGGAGATGAGCAGTGGAAGGTGTTGTACAACAATGTGAATGTACCTAATGCCACTGAACAGAACACTTAAAACGGGTTAAATAATAAATTTTATGCTGTAGAAATATAACTGCAAGAAAAAAAAGAAAAAATGCATATTTTTTAGAAATTGAAATCTTTTCTGATATCTGTATTACAGAAGTCTTCAAGGATCCAAGGTAAGTATGTATTAAGTCTCTAGGAAGAGCCTTGAAATAGATTCTAAATATACTTTCACTCCTGCCTACCGGTCTTTATCTGGAAGGTGAATCGTTTTCTTTTTTTTTTTCCCTCCATTGTCATCAGTCTTGGCAATACGACAGGGTTTATCCCCTCAAATATGAGTGGAAGTTGTATGTGCCTTTTCTGTGTAGAAGAAATAAGGGGAATCATGCATTCTGATAATACTTTTCCTGCTACAATGAGGTTGTCTTGTTCCAGCTAGCTACTTAAGTTGAGGTCCCAAAAAGCAGAGAATGTGAAGCAGAGCTGTGGCTGACCTGAAATGGATACAGTCTTGAGCATGAAATATTGCTAAAAGCCACTAAGATTGTAGGGCCGTTTGCTACTGTAGCATAGCTGAGATTACACTGACTAACGCAGTTTAAGATAATGAATTATTTTAAGAACCTAGTATATTGTCTTCTTGATCCCTATTTGACTATGTTATTATTTGTATCAGAAACTGAATTATTTTAGGTCTCAGTATACCAAAATTCTTGTTCCAGAGCCCTAGCCAGACACAGGAAACAGTAACTATCTCTGAGTTTGTTTTCAAATCTAAGAGAGATTATTTGGTGGACCTAATTTATGTTCAGTGTACATAGCTGGCGTAACCCTAGTACAATTGACTGTGATGGTGCCATATAACAAGAACATGGCTGCCAAGTATACATCTCCGTGCATAGGAAGGGGTGATATTTATAGACTGGATGGGCACCCAAATATTGCCCACTGCACCTCACATATACCATGTGTACAAAGAAGAAGCATAACATAGGAAAACACAGAATCTAAACACACATGTAGAAATTGATCATATAAATCAAGGGAAGGGAAAGCAAGGGAAACCAAAGACCTCAAATATATTCATACACCAGTAATTTAGAATTTGCGTGTGGTTTAGGAATAACCAACCCTCAACCTTTCATTAACTTTATGTAACAAATAAAAGCACACTGAATCAAAAAGATGCCTAGAGTTCCTCCCCAATCAACAGTATTCTGTTTAATTTTTTACCCCTCTGCTTATGGTTTGAGTGAGATGTTTTGTGAAGATAAAGAGTTTTTTTTATACAATGAATTTTTTTTTCAGGCAGTCCTTAGCAAGTTGCTTTGAAAAACTACCTGTTTGACTTGAAATTCTTACAACTAACTTTTGCCACAAAATTTTAAACCAAGCAATTGTCATTTAATAAAGGAAAATATGCTTTATTTATCTGAAATATCCATGTTCTTTGATTTTTTTGAAAAAAGCTTTGGAAATTATAATACAGAAAAGTAGCATAAGATTTAAGCTTAATTTCTTCAATTGCTAAAACCCTAATGCCCAATTGTTTATTGAATCCTTACCATTACTTTAAAAATAGCTATTTAAAAGTTTCTAGGTCTTAAATATTTCAACTTGTTGTTGAAAATCTGATATACCATTAGATTTCTACTAACATTTTAGATAATAATGTTTCATATATGAATAGTCATCAGTGCTGTCCAAGAGTACTTCTGTGATGGTAGAAATGTTCTTTATCTTCAATGTCCAAGCCACTAGCCACTTGTAGCTACTGAGCACTTGAAATGTGGCTAGTGTGACTGAAAAACTGAATTTTAACATTTATTTAATTTTAATTTAAACAGTCACTTAAGGCTAGTGGCTACTACACTAACCAGCACAGATCTAGATCTAAATCTAGATAACTTGAAAATACACTTAATTGTTTTGAAAATTCCCTTGTGGTCCAGTGGTTAGGACTCTGCACTTTCACTGCCTAGGGAGCAGGTTCAATCCCTGGTCAGGGAACTAAGATCCTTCAAGACATGCAGCATGATCAAAAAAAACCCAAAAAACAAAAACAAAAACAAAAACACTTAACCATTTCATGTTTTTATTTCTGCATATTATCCAACTCAGTGGTCTCAATGACACACTAGACTTGAAGGAAGAGAGGAAACGTTATTAATGAATATGTTAAGCTTATACTATAAGATTAATTTTAATAAAAAAGACTTTTGTAGAAAAAGTATTTTTCCTTAGGACTGTGGAAATAAGCATTTCTTAAGGCTTTACACACATAGGTACAATAAAATTGTAGAAAAACTAAAAGGTTATAGTGGGAAAATGTAATTATAGAAAGTTTTTAAATGTCACAATGTTTTATTTGGTGAAAGAAAAGAAACCATGATACAAATTTTAACAGTATAAAAAATACTCCAGAAACTTTTATGTGAGTTAGAAAGGCAATTTTTAGATCAAAATTAGAAACTATTAATCTATGTATAACAAAGATGGCAACACCTCTCTCCTGTATCTAGCTAGTCATTTTTAAGATCAGAGTAAAACATTTTCTGGTGCTCCATTCTGTTTATTTCATATATTTAGTTGCTGTAACTAAATTAGTAACGGCAAAATAAAGTGATATTCACTTTATTTCAGACATAACATGTGTTTTATTCTCTACACAGACTTAAAATCTAGTTTTCATAGGATTTGCACTTCCTGCAAATTTTCTTCAGGAGACACTTGATAATAGGATGTGGAAAGATAGAAATATTTGATAAATATATATTAAAATCATGAATATTTGGGAAAAAATGTATGGCTACTACTCTAAACATAAGTGGAAGAAAGAGTATCTTGGGACCTGTATTTCAACAAATAAGCAAATTGTGGAAAGTCTTTTTATAAGTCAAAAGTACAAATAACTTTAAATGTTCAATATTAAAGAATCATACAAAATTAATGCTTACTCACTTCATAAGTAGAAACAAAGAAATGAAGTATCCCAAGGGTATACAGTTTCTAAAGTAATACTTATTAAAATATTACTCTGTGTAAAATGAATAAAATATAGATTTTTTTTTCCTTTCAAAAGATCTGTGTTTTTGGGTATCCTATCTCATGTAAAATGTTGATTTCATTCCCTTTGAAGCCACTTTCTTACTTTAATCACACTGCAAATGTGATTCACATAGTGAACATACCAGAAATACAGACTTCAAAATTGACAAGTTTGGATCATTTTCCTTCGAAGGCCGAAAGATGGTGCTGCTGTGTAGCTGAGTTATCATTCCTCAATAATCAATTGCCTTCCACAGTTCAATTCAACTGCTAAAATGGCGGAAATAAATCTGTCATAAGAGCAAGTAAAACAGGTCTGAAAATGCAGTGAAACAAATCAGGTAACAAATTAACTTAGAGTGGGACCCAATGATAATTGGACTTAGTGAAAACTGACAGTTGCCTAGCGGCAAAGAGATTGGTAGTCCCTTTTTGTGTAACATGTAGACATTTCTGAGAATGTAGGTTAAACACTCCTTATCAGGATGTCACAGGTTAAGGGAGAAGGGGGAGAGGGAGAAGGAGAGAGAAAGAGAGAGAGAAGCCGACTTTGGAGAAATTGCCTATCTTGTGAGAACGACCTAATGAGACAACTACTATCATTTCCACGCCAATGATTTAGTAACTTTATAATTTCAGAGTAAACCTCAAAATTATTTTTACTATGACACTATTAAACTTTTGTTACCATTAACATTGAACTGTAGTGCTATTCACTGTGATCAGTATATTATGCAGAGCTGGCCTTTTCCCATTTTAATTTTATTTTTTATCACATCTATATATGTGCATTCTTTTAAGTCAAATAGTTCTACAGGGTTTATAATAGGAAAAAAATTTTTTTAAATACTTTCACACACCAACAACACTCAATCTCTGCTCCTCAGAACAAACCCTTTACACAAGTTTTATTCCTGTATTTTGTTAATATCATATTACATATATAACATAATGAATAACATAATTATTCTCTTATTTCAGAGGCCAAAAAGAGAAAGGGGTCATCACCATCCACAGAACTGAAGAAAAAAAGGGGAAAATTGTGAAAGAAAAGGAAATACCTTGAACTCTCTATTTCCCTATCCTTCAGTCTCCCACTAGTGCCTGTCTTTTGCCAAACTTAACTAAAAGCAAACTGGCAGGGAGTCCATGGTATCAACCACCTGGAGCGCTGAACAGGGAAGAGAATGCATGACTTAGGGTGAGGGAGTATGGAGTATAACCTGTATAGACTACTTCTTTTGCCCTTTACTCAAATGAAGAAATTCTTAGTTACAATGCAGAGGAAACATAAACTACCATCAGACTCAGCATCATGGGATGTCAGATCACTTTATTCTTATCTAGAACCTAAATGATAATAATATGTATAATCATTATTTTTCATACTATTGGCATGGAAAATGAGGAAAACAAATAATCAAAAAAGACCGGTAAAATTTCTATAATCTCTGACTCTTTCTGGTCATGAGGCCAATATTTAAAAATCATAACTTTCTTTCACCATTATCTACTTCGTATTCTCTTTGTCCTCTACCAGCTGGTAGGATTGCCCTTGGGTTAGCTAATTGACTATTCCAGTGGAATCTGGGTCTTAAGTCATTCCATCTTTATTGGTTATTCATGAACTTGAGAGCTGTAAGTGTCATCCGACTGAATCCCCTAGGTTCCCGATATATCTTGCTTCCAACTGTGTAACCAGAACCCTACTCTCCCCTGGTAATAGGGAAAGCATTACTCCAACCGCTACAATAACAATCTTTTTTTTTTTTTTTTTTTTTTTTTTTTTGGCGGTACGCAGGCCTCTCACTGTTGTGGCCTCTCCCGTTGCGGAGCACAGGCTCCGGACGCGCAGGCTCAGCGGCCATGGCTCACGGGCCCAGCCGCTCCGCGGCATGTGGGATCTTCCCGGACTGGGGCACGAACCCGTGTCCCCTGCATCGGCAGGCAGACTCTCAATCACTGCGCCACCAGGGAAGCCTTACAATAACCATCTTGATGCTTGTTGATTCCAAGACATGTAAAACCCAAAATGCCTATGATCAGTCTCATTTTCCATGAATATGCTCCCCAGTAAAGCTTTTCTCCTTTCCAACCATGGCCTCGGAACCTGTTGTATTATTCTGCTGTTGCTCTGATAACCATGCATGACAGAGAACCCTAAAATCTCTGTAGATTAAGACAAACATTCTTTTTTCTCACTGATGATTCTTCATCCTGCATATTATATGCAGGTCAGCTTCATGTCTCTCCTATAAACAGCAGCTAACCACAGCATGCTCTTCTCACGGTGGTTGACATAAGACCCATAACTGCATGAGCCACATTTTGCATTGGACCCAGTTAAAGCTAACAGACTTATTGATTACTAAGTAAGTGAATCAGAATAGCAGACATCAAACCTAAACGGGCTCACTATCTGTTGGGCCTCTTTCTTCATGGTGAGTAGTGTAAAATGCTGCAAATTGAAACTCGTTTTAGAGAATCATCTTGGCATTCCAAGACCACTGGACCCCTAAAGCTTCAGTAATGTACAGACCTCAGATTTGTGTGGATAGTTTTTTTTCCTCACCTTCTAACTAAGATGTTAGTTACTATGGCATCTACCATCTGTGGTACTTACTACTCTCATAAAGTAGAATAATGTTACCAATGTATTGTTCAAGAATTATGCTTTATAGGTCATATCATGACAGAATGCAGTAGATTTGACCTAACCATGATTTAAGACAGTAAAGACCTACAAAGGTCCCTGCTAGGTAAAGACAAACTATTTCTGATTGCTGTAACTACTTGGAATTAAGAAAAAACAGTCTGCTGAGGCAATACCTGTATACTGAATGTCAGGGGCTATGTCAATTTGATGTGTTTTTAGATTATTATTGTAGTGGTAGAAGGGAGTCAACTTTTAGGGGATTTTTCTTCATTTGTCTTGAATCTTTTTACAAATATAGGTCAGGGAACAAATGTAAGGGTTCTGCTAGTTTCCAAATACTTTTACTTTAGCTATACTTTTAGACACTAGAGAAATAGCTGTTGGATCCACTGTGACTTGGACTTGGGATATGAGTTCACCTGTCACCTAACTTCTGTAAGCAAACATTACTGATGATTGAATCACAGTGATATTTTGGTTCCACAGGAATTAATGTTACTTCCGAGTATTTAATAACTCCCACACAGTTCTGGTATTTCCATTTCAGCAGTGTATAAACACCACCTTATATAGCCAAGTTTCTCTGGTAATGATTTAAAGGAAGATTCAGAGTACACGTTTGAACCTCCATTGTAGGTAGTTTATTCACAGTGAGTTAGCCTTTCCCTACAAATAAAAGACTCTGGTTGTACAAACTGGCTTAGGTCTGGAACTCATTGAGACTGCAATTTCCAGACACATAATTTTTTTCTGAATATATAGATCAATCAACATCATAATGACCACTAATCTCTTTCATGCATAGCGATTTCACAATCAATTAACTATTGCTACAGATTCTGTGGTTAAAATTCTTTGAATTTGGCCCTTCAGCCTCTTGTCTCTAATCATTAGTATCACTACCATCCAGCTTCTAAAACTTTGGGATCCTGTTATTCACACTGAAATTGGGGAACCCAGTTAAATAGCTCAATCTACCATGGTCATCGTCAGCTTACAGTGGGAAGCCACCAAAGAGCTTTATACAAAACGCTGGTACTCCACCATAAATGTTTTTTTCTTAAAGCTTTTGTAAAGGGAATATATTTGGGCCCTACATATGTGTACATTTAAGAAATGGCAGAAAAAAATGCATACAATAGATCAACTCCAATATTTGCATATCCTTCATAGTATGAAAGACAAGTTCCAGAATCTTAACTTCAGTGATAGGAAGACAGTATTGAATCTAGGCTTCAAATAATCAGCCACGCAAACTCTTAGAGCATTCCAAGTGTTTAAGCTCAGAGAGAGAGAGAGAGAGAAAGAGAGAGAAAAAGAGGGAGGACTAAATAAAGGAAAATGTGTGTCTTCTAACTGTAGGCATTTAATGAGACTCTATCCTTGGAACACTCTGGTCCTTCCTACAATATTTTCCTTGTTAAAACTATTTATAATTACAAATGCCTCAATTATGTCAGTGTAGCTGATTCTCAGCCTATACTTCCAATTAAAATCTTATATATATATATTTTTTGAAATACAGTCTCACACTAGCAATTGCAGGATATTTCTACCTAGATATAACACCAATTTCTGAAACTCAACATATTTTAAGTGAACTCATCTGTCTTTCATTCTACTTCTATCCTTTTTAAAAACAATTTTCTGTATTATTTGAATAGTACCATCATTCTCTAAATTTCTCATCCTTAAAATCTTGAATCATCTTTCATTTATTCCTCTTTATTGATTCATAATTACATGCAATCAGACAAATCTTGTCAAGTTTAACTTTTTGTAACTCTTATCCCTTCTTTCTTGTACATACTTTGACTCATCTCTATTATAATTTAGGCCATCATTTTCTCAAATGGACAATTACAATGCCCTTCTAACCGATCTGATTAGATTTCCATTCCAGTACATTAGGTAAAGTTAGTGTCTCCAACACACAGTATTGGTTATGTCATTTCGCTGATGCAAAATTTTCAAAATTACTCTTCACAAACTAGTTTTAATCCATATTTGCTATCTTTTTATTATTCAATTTGTGTTTTTTCCTTTTCACTCACATTGGTTAAAAATTCCTTTAAAAATCACGCAATTTGTCCATTAGCTGAAGTAAAAAAGAAACCAAAAATCATTTGTCATAATTCAGTTGCTAATCATGTCAAGTCTTTATGTTAAACCCATCTAATCAACTGTTAGTATGAAAATAATTATCTATAGTCAGAAATACAGATTTTCTAAATAATGTTTGACAATAACATATACCTGTAATAAAAGCTATGGATATTAAGCCATATGGACCATATAGTCAGTTAAATTGGTAAAACTACTTGAAAAGATTGATTCTGTACTGCTTCATCAGACAAAGTTTTTCTCAGTGCTTCTTAACAATAATAGCTTCTTTAAGATAGTATGATTATAAACATGAAGGAGTTAATCATAATTTCTTAGAGAGAAAACATTTGACTTCCTGGAAATGAGATTTTTACATCTGTAAATGGGATAATGGCAGTTGCCCTGCATACTTGACATAGTTGTTTTGAGGGCCAAAAGGGATTTAAGAATGTAGATGATTTTGAGATACAAATATATTATACAGAGATCCCATATCAGTAACTTCAAAATCTAAAACACGTATAAGCACTAAGAAATGGCTTGTTTTAACGCAAAGGAAGACTAATATTAAATATGAATATGAATCTTTTCTGAAATTACTAACTGGGATGATAGACATATTTAAATAATACTTAAACTCACTGAGTCAGTTTTCATATTTGAAAAATTAGATTAATATCTAACACTCATCTATAGGATCTCTGCACTGTTTGTTGAGTAAGATTCTCATTGTCTTAGTTCAAATCTCCTTGTAATAGACAAAATAGACTAAAACATGTGAAATAAATTCCATGTTATAAAGTCACATCAGTAAACTCATATTTGATATCCATTAATTACATTTCTGTTACTTAAACAAAATCAAACAAGTTTTCTAGCTTCAGTTTAACAAGTTTTCTAGCCATATTAGGTTAACATACTAAACAAAGATCAGCTGCTTGAAACAGATATTATTTGAACCAAAAGGAAATAAAATCAACAGCAAGTGGTAGAAAGAATTTCTACCACAGCAAGTGGTAGAAACACGGAGGAGGGGGTTAGCATCCTTCAAACTGAATTCTTCAGATGCACCTAAAGGCCATGCAGGGGTAGAGACGAGCCATACAACAGAACTCTGGAACCTCCTTCTATCTAAGTAGTTTGTTTTCACTTGTTTGATATACAGAGGCTTTTCCCAAAATCTACTTTTGAGAAAAGGTTTCTGTTGTCATGTTTTCTCCTCCCTGACCCTTGCCATAGTGACTTCTCTCAAAAAACGGCTTGAAAAACTCTGTTGTAGAGTAAGGTATTTCTTTTCTGCAGTGGGTATTTTACTCTGTTATAGCACATTGGAGTAGTTGATTCAAATTAATGGAGATGCTATGTCATCAAAAAAGATTAAATTATGTTTATACAATTCCCTATCAGATTGCAACTGAGTATTAGTGATAGGCTGAATAATGGCACCCAGATATGTCCATGTTCTGCTCCCCAGAACCTATGAATGTTACCTCAAATGGGAAAAAGAACCTTGCAGATGTGATTAAGTTAAGGATGTTGAGAAGGGAAATTATCCTGGATCATCAGGGTAGATTCTATGAAGTCATAAGCATTCTTGTAAGAGGGACACAGGAGGATCAGAGTCAGAGGGGAAGGAGATGTGATTATAGAAGCAGATAGCTGAGTGATGTACTTTGAACACGAAGAAAAGTGCCAAAGGCCAAGGAATACAGGTCGCCACTAGGAGCTGAAAAGGGAAAGGAAATGGATTCTCCCTTCATTCTCTAGAAGGAACCAGCCTTGCTGGTACCTTGACTTTAGTCCAGCGAAATTGTCTTATGACTTTCAGAACTATAAGAGAACGAATGTGTCTTGCTTAACCCACTAAGTGTTTGGTAATTTGTTATAGTGGCTTTGGGAAACTTATACAGTATGTAAGACATTTGCATATCTGTGGTTGTGGTAGCACTGTGTATGTCATTATAGCTTCATTCGACCACATTTTCTATGCAAGTTCATATGAAGCTTCTTTCTCTAAGTCATTCACACATTCGTTTGCAAACTACCTGTGTACCATGTACTAGTGGCTGTGTTAGGTATTACAGATAAGTAAATTATTGTTCCATAGGCCCAGATCTTGAGAGTCTAGAGGTCTGATTGAAAAGTAGTTAAGAAGTAATTACAGTAACGAGTTGAATCTTTGTGATATTGTGATTTATAATAAGAAATATATATTTGGTCTTTGTTTCCAATCCTTGACACAGGACTCTTAAAACCCTTGTAAATTCCTAAATGATGAGAGCATCTTTTGTTCTAATGAGGAAACTCTCCGTGGACTCCTGAATGGTTCCTGGATGAGGGTTGGTCACCAGAAAGACCAAGCTGTGATTAGAAGCTTGGAATTTTCAGCCCCTGCCCCCTCTAATTCTCTTGAGAAGGGACAAGAGCTAAAAACAGAGTTAATGCTATATCATGCCTATGTGATAAAGTCTCTGTAAAATTCCCAATAGCATGGGTTTCAGAGAGCTTCCAGGTCAGTGAACTCATCATGTACTTGATAGGTGACACACTTCAGCTCCACAGAAACAGAAGCTCCTGCACTTGAGATCCTCTCAGACCTTGCCCAACATACCTCTTTATCTGGCTGTTCATCTGTATCCTTTATCATATCCTTTAATAAACCGGTAAACTAAGTGTTTCTTTGAGTTTTGTGAGCTGCTCTAGTGAATTAATTAAACCTGAGGAGAGAGTCATGGGAACCTCAGATGTACAGTGGATTGGTCAGAAACACAGGTGACAACCTGGATTATTGAATGGCATCTGAAGTGGGGTGGAAGCAGTCTCGTGGGACTGAGTCCTTAACCTAGGGTCTGATGTTCTCTCCAGGTAGATAGTGTCAGAATTGAGTTAAAGTGTGGGACATCCAGCTAATGTTACAGAGAATTGCTTGGTGTAAGAAACCCCACTCCCTTCCTCCATACATCTTGTGTCAGAAGTATTGTGAGTGTGGTAATAGTGTGAAAATAAAGGAGACACAGAAAAAGAGAAAGATTTAGGGTTTTCTAACCCAATCCTATAAATGAGGCATGCATAAAGGAGCCTTGTGACAGCCTGATGGAGAACCTAATGCTCTCTGGGAAAGGCTAGAAAGACTTCACGGAAGAGATGATGCTTGGGTTAAGTCACAAAGAATCAGAAGAAACTTTCTAGGGATATTAAGTTTAAATAGGAAATTCTAGGCAGGAAAAGGGCAAATACAAAATATAGCAGCATGAAGAATTTTAGCCTATTCAAGCAACTACAAAAAAATTGGAATTTGGGAATAGATTTCAAAGAGGATGGCTAAATACATTAATATTAGGCTGATGAATGCATGCAGTGGAATACTACCCACCTACTATCATAAATAATTTAAAGATAAGAAAATTATATCTATTAAGTTATAAATGAAGGTGGGTGGAATGGTTAATTTGTTGTACGAGAGAATAAAAACAAGATTTAAAAAAAATATACATTGTGTTTTCAAGAAGAGCATTGATGTTCCTCCCAGCTATATGTTTCCATTATTCTGTTAAATCTAAGTGAAATATTTTTTCTAAGTTCCTAAGCTGATAGAAATAAAGCTTTTGAGTACATCATAGAAAAAAATACATGTTTGTTAGAAAGGTTGTGTTTTCTTTCATTTTTAAAGAACCTGTTATTAGTGTTTCTTTTTTTTTTTTTTTTTTTTTGCATGGCGTGGAAAAATAGAATTTTTTCCAGTATTTTTACGTTACAATGTCCACAAATTTCTGAGTGTTGGAAAGGATTATTTGTTGTTGTTGTTCGTTTATTTGTTTTATTTTGTTTGTTTTGCATTGCTTTTCATTAGGATGTTCCAGGATTATGCAGCTGTAGTCAAGGTCTTTATTTATTTTGTTCTATTCAAGATAGCCTCTTACTTTAGCAGTGGTAATTTCACAGTCCTCACTCTTTTTCCAACACTCTTTTAGTGAAGTATGGATGTCTATTGTCTGCCACTGCTATTACTCCTCTGATGTGAAGGCCGCCTGTCATTGAAAAGAGTTACCATGCTCCGGTGAGGCAGATACGATGTTTTTAAATATATTCTAAGATTTATTTAATAGGTTTGACCTTTCCAGAAATTGTCCTTATCCATCATTATATTACATGATCAATCATTTTATACTTCATCATCTATAAAACAAGCATTAACAATAGGGGAAAGAGTTTACATTCCATTTTTCTCTAGAGATTTATATCAAAACAGTGTGGACAGCTCTGCTAATTAAGGATAGGAAACTAAAAGATTTGTACTGATATGACGACCCTTACAAGGGTCAAGGTTTTTAACTGAATTTTCTCTGAATCTATATATTACCTTAGATTTCAGGGACATAAAAGCTGGGTCCAGTAATTTTCTTTGGTTTATTTCTATGTGACTTGTCTATTTGAATAAATATCCCTTGAATTCTGAATTCCTCATTTATTTTCCTAATATCTTGGATAGTTTAAAATTAGGGTGGTATTTATTATTTTTGAAATATAAGAAAATAAACAGTTACTGGACTGGTTAATGAATCACCTTCATTCTCTGACCAGATATTGACAAAAATTTAACTGTTTCAATGTTGGCTTTATTATTTTGACTATCACTGCAGTCTTACTTGAAACACTGGACAGATTTTGAAGGTTTACTTAGTGAGTCTGCATTTAAGATAAATAGTTTGAGTAAGTAACCTTTAACTTGGGTACTTTATCCAAATTAACCTTTTGTAAACTAAATTTAAATATCTTAGGAAAAAAAGTTTCCCATATCCTCACGTCAGGGGCACTTCTTGAACAAGATCTGGTCTCACCTTTCCAGTATAATTTATAACAATGTCTACTGGAATAAAAGTAATTTTTTTCTATCAGCCAGTGTATGGGCTCACTAAACACTAGTTAGATTAAAATCATCAGAAGAAAGCTTAAGGTATTTTATTAGTCTCTTTTAGTCCAATTTTAAACTAATAAAAGAGTAGTAGATGGAGAAACAGAAGTGACAGCTTGTTTTTAAAATAAAAAAAAAATACAATAGCAAAAATCAAATCCACATCTTGACTATTCTCTAATCATAAAATCAAATTTATTTATTATTATTATTTTTTAACATCTTTATTGGAGTATAATTGCTTTACAATGGTGTATTAGTTTCTGCTTTACAGCAAAGTGAATCAGCTATATGGATACATATATAAACAACAAGGATTTACTGTATAGCACAGGGAGCAATATTCAATATCTTATAATAACCTATAATGGAAAGGAATCTGAAAAAATAATGTAAACATATATATATGTATAACTGAATCACTTTGCTGTACACTGAACCTAACACAGTAGTGTAAATCAACTATACTGCAATTTAAAAGAATAAAGATAAAAAATCAAATTTAGTAACAAAAAATTAGAGGAAGGACAGCTGTAGAGGTAGAGACAGCTTATATCTATTCTATCTGGGCTATTGAAGATGAAATATGCAAAGATGTTATTTCTAATATTATTTTAAAAATATGTATAATTAGCAATGTAGGTCATCAAAATTCAAATTTAAGGATAGAAGCAATTTTCCACTTAATGATAGGCATAACCTAGATATGATCACAAGCATACAGCACAAGAGCAGATCAGATCCCATTCTGCTGAGCCTTTGGTAACAAACTTTTAGAGTTTTCTTTTTTTTTTTAAACATACCGTGTTTTACATAATAAAATTTCATACGGTAATAACAATATTTATGATGCTTTTATCAATCTGTTGAAATGAAATATTTATTCTTTATCTTCATTTGACTAAATCAACAGGCTAAAGATTTTTAATATCCAGTAAAGATAACAATGACCTTTCTGTACTGTGCCTATTTTGATTGATATCTGGAATGTCTCTATCACATGCTGAACTATTTGAAGGAAAAGTAAAAGCAACAACAGCAACACCCAGAAGAAAACTTTTCTCATCCAGATGTTTTCCTTACATGATAATAAATATTTAAAAACATCTGGATGACTATATCTTTCATTTTTCATATAAATATGAAATCAAATTTATAATTAGATGCATTAATCAGTCTGTAATTGAGTAAGTTCTGGATACATTTATTAGATAGTGGAACATCCTAAGTGTTCTTGAAAGTCATTATTTATTTTTACAGAAAGTCATTGTCTTTGGTTCAAATGATTTGTCTGGTAAACTTCTGAAATAATTAATTAGAAATAATCAATTCTAAAATAATCAGTTAGAAAAGAATCTCCCTATATCTTCATATTTATTTTCATGCAAACAAAATGTGAGAATTCAGCTTTACTCAAAACACTTACATCAAACTCAGGGAAATAATAAAGAACAATGACAAAGAATGTGATTCATGCTAACCTGATAAAACAGCTGTGAATGCAAGATATCCCAGAGAGATCCACCTGAATTCATATCAGTTGTAGCTTTCCTTCCATATTTTGGTTATTTGAAAACAAAATTCCTCACTTGAGTAGTTTTCCCATTAGCATCCCATTAAACCTGTATACTGTTAATTAAGAATGTTATTTCTTGATATGCTGCATGTTATAGTTTGAGAAGATTTTGTGTATTTAAAATTTAGGCAATGAATACTATTCTATTTTTAGACAAGTAAAGTAGAGCACAAAGAAGGTCAAATAACTAACTCGATACCTAGTACCTAGTAGGTAACTTTCCTAAATTTGAACCCAGTTTTTTGTTTTTTTAACCTAGGCCTTTGCTCTTTGTACTACATTAAGTTGTCATAAAAAATAACTGAATATTAGACCATTTAAAAGAGAATGTTAATATTACAAAAATTCAGACTTAAAATAATAATACAATTGAGAATTGGAAACATGCGTCCAATGAACAAAGATAATATTTTTATTACTATTGGATGTGAATAAAAAAGACCAATAGAAAAAAAAAAAAAAGGTGCCACACAGCTGCCTCACCGCATGTAGAGAGTTGTTCCCTTGTAAAACCAGTTACTAAAGTGGAAGCACCGAGTAGGTATGCTGAAAACTGGACACTAATGATCTTTAGGAAAGTTTTATAACATAAAGGAAAAGTAGAAGTAATCTCAGTTTTCTGAACTTAAAACCTCTTTGAATGTTATTTTTAATCAGTTCTAAAAGCCCCAAAGATTTCAAAGAAGAGCCAAATTTATATATTTTTGAAACCGTTAATGCTGATCTTAAATAAATACAAAAATTTCACTTATTTTATGGATTCAGATTAGTGTTCTCTAGTCCCAACGATATTGTTTCAGATATGAATGATGGCCTGTGTGCCTGGCAACCAGAAAGATGTTTCAGCTTAATGCAACTAGTTGCTAAAGGACTAAAACCTACAGAAGCCCCCAGAAGGTAAGCATGCAGAGGAAAATTTGAGAAGCCTAATAACTCCCCCAAACTAAGGTAAACCAGTTGTCCCAGAGGAACAAAAGTCTGGAGGGCAAGAACTTTATGTGGCTAGGAAACAGTAAACAAATTTTAGATTAAATTAGGGGACAGAGAGTCAGGTTGTAAAAGATAAGGCATCAACAATCCAAACTATCCAATTGAATCAGAGACAAGAGCAAGATCTACTGAAGATCAATTTTAATAAATAGGAAATTTTAATTGGCTCATAATAGGTGATAGAATAATAAAAAGTATTGCTACCTCTTTTATGTTTACCCTAAAAACTGGATTTTCCTTTCTAACTTTAATATTGGTTTGTAGATGATAGTTAAAGGTCAAACAGTCATATGCATCAGTGACTCCAGTAGGATGTGATGATGACTTTTGTTGTTTCTGAGGCTATGGGAAAGAACATTTTGAACCCTGATCACAAGAGCTGATGTTATCCTGAGTGGTTGAATCTTATCCTTCTGTTGCTGAGTAAGAACAGTCTTTGTCAAGAAGAGTCCTTATCTCCCCACATGACTAACAGAACTTCTGTAATTTAAACTCACTTTTAAACTCACTGACTAGCTTGATTTCTGTCATCAATATTTCTAATTCATTTTAATCTTTTACATTAAAAATCGTTAAAGAATCAGACAAGATTGATTACTTGAGATTCAGTAAACATATCCAGCCCACGTAGGTTGCTTCTGAGATGACACAACAGCAATTTGGGATTGTTCAAATCAGCAAATAAAAGACAAATCCTAACTCTAAAAGAATCATTGACATATTCTGGAAACATCATTGGAACGTTCTCTTAAATGTGAAATAGAAGGAAGCTGATCAAACTTTCCATGTGAGGTCCCTGGTGGGGCAGTAGGAACAGTAGAAGCTTGAGAGTCCTGGAGACCTTGGATCAATTCCAGTCCCATTAACTAGGATGAGTTATCTAATCTCTCTGATTCTCAGGTACCTCATTTTGAAAATTTCTCCCTTGCAGGACTATTAGAAAGATCAAATTAGATCATTTACATAAAACTTTTAGAAAGTTCCTAGTATAAAACTTTTAGCACAAAGTAGCTATTTTGCCAAGTAATAGAAAATATAACTGTGTTTGTGGCTGAATTTAAAGAAATACTCTTCCTGAAATAGCATACAGACTCAAATCTCTAAAATTTGCATTTTCATTTCAGATATCCATACCAACTCAATTTATAATACATAAAGGCATTTCTTAAGATAGATTTTATTTTTGTATATGGTACAAAATTTAAAATAAACAACTTAGAGAAAATGTTCCAGTGTCAAATATAGTAATTTCTTTATTGTTCCAAAAATTCAAATATTTCATTAAAATACATTTGAAAATGGCATATAAGCACTCATACTGTACTTAGACTTTTTATATCTTAAATCAGAATTTTCAAAACTGTCTTTGCACAAATAGCTCAGTTACACCCACAAATCACTGAATCTATTTAGCATCTTTTGAAGAGGTGTAATTTTTTGAAAAATGTGACATTTGTTTCTGTGCCAGTGCATTTGTCAACATTAGTGTAATTAGCTCAAGTTTCATCAACTAGCTGGTGCAATCTGTTCAGAAAGCAACTTTGAATTTTGAATAGTCTTATAGACTCCAGTTAGAGTTTAAGCCTAGGGGATTTGAGTTTAGTTTTTATATGTGAAAAGAAGGAGAGAATACCTTTTAATAAAGTCAGCATGATTTTTAAAAATTTGGATTATATAGTATATAAATGAGCATCAGGATTTTTATAGTATCAGTAAAAATTTTAGGAAAGTATTAAAAATATTATCTCTTTGAAATTCCCATTACCCAGAACAAGCAGTTATTTTGTTACATAGCAAATAACCACATGATGTGCATTTATTTCAATTGCAAAAATAGTTCAACTTGGCTTAGGTCAGGAAAAAGGGACAAAAATACTAACGATTTTATTGCTTATTGATAGGAATTTGTCTCCACCATGAGGCAGCAGAAGAAAAGGCTTAGGAAAACTTTAAATAATAATTTTATCAAGATATATTTTTTGGGGGTGGGGAGATAGATAAAAGTACGCTTTTACTTATTCACATGCTTGACACAGATGCTTTTATATTAGTAAGGGGAATTTTAGAAAGTGTGAGAGAAAGGCTCATTTTGTTTTTTTATGCCAGTAAAAATATGCTTAGTGCAAAAACCATATTTGAGGAACAAAGAATAGAAGGCAGTATCTCTGAAAATGAATAATTTATGCTGTGATCATATTCAATCTAACAAATAGGTGGTCTCAGGTTCAATGGCTAAATCTAAATAGAACAAGAAGTAGAAGGTTGAAAATACTCATTTTTATTCTAAATAACCCAGATGAAAGAATTGTAATTAAAAAAAAGCATACA
Source organism: Delphinus delphis (assembly GCF_949987515.2). Classification (NCBI taxonomy): domain Eukaryota; kingdom Metazoa; phylum Chordata; class Mammalia; order Artiodactyla; family Delphinidae; genus Delphinus; species Delphinus delphis. The sequence continues at coordinate 14,559,138 of NC_082693.1, read as the reverse complement.
AATATCCAACATATGTTTACTGCCAACTTCCCTGTAAAGATACACACACACACACACACACACACACACACACACACCCCATACACCATAGTCCCTGTTTTCAAGGAGCTTATGTTCAAGTTAGGAAAGATATATGGAGTAAAGAAAAACTTATTTTACTGCCAAGTGATGTCTAAATAATACGCAAAATACAGCACCATCATGGAAAAGATGGTTCTTGAAGAGTAGGACAATTATTTTAATTGCTTGAAAGACATCTTTGGATAAGTATTGCAGATGAAAGGCATTATAAAAAATATAGAGGTGAGAAATACAAGAGGCCATATTCTGTAAATGGAATGTATTTGTGGAAGTGAGTTAGAGAAAGGTTTTAGTTGTATTCATTTACTGATTATTAAATAAATTTGATGACCTGCCAATTTTAGTCCCTATGTTTATTTTAGGTAGTAGAGATGATTAGTGTAGGCTTAGCCCTTGAAATACTTAAAATATTAAGACATTGAGAGAATGTAAATATCTGTAAATATCCACAACCATATTTATTAGAAAAATTGATTGTAAAGAAGAAGAAAAACACAAAACAATTGTAGTGCCGTTCTTAGGATGGTGAAACTGCTTCAACATAGGAGATCATGATGGTGGTGGCATTGAGAGAGCCTTAAGGATGGTAGAACTTAGATATAGAGAGATCAGGTGGTGACACATTAGTTCCCCAATCTGTCACTGCCCTCCTGATGGGGTTCCAGTCACCTTTGTTAATTCCTTAGCCCTCCATACAAGTGTGAGGAAAGAGGGACTTATTTAATATTGGAGAAATGGAATTATAAAGAAATCATTGTACACTGTTTAATAAGAGTGGTGAATATTGAGTGCTGAGTAAAAGCAGTAAGACTGGATATCCTTGCCTTGTACCAGATCTTAGAGGGAAAGCAGTCTTTCACTATTTAATATGCTGTTAACTGTAAGTTTGTATACGTGCCTTTCATCAGCTGGAGAGAATGCCCTTCTATTCCTGATTTGCTGAGAATTTTTATCAATAACAGAAGTTGTATTTTGTCAAATGCTTTTCTGCACTGAGATAACCCTGTGTTTCTTCTAGACTGAACATAGGGCATAATACTGATTGATTTTTGAATAGTGAATCAGCCTTGCATTCCTGAGTGAATTCTATGTTTTCATGCTATAATATTCTTTTTATATATTGCTGGATTTAATAATATTCTATTGAGGATTTTTGTTTCTATGTTTATGAGAGAAATTGACCTGTAGTTTTTTTGTTTCTTTGTTTTTTTGTCATTGTACTGTCTTTGTATGGCTTAGGTATCAGAGTGATCATAGCTTTGTTAAATGAGTTGTGAAGGACTTCGTCTCTTTATCTCTTTCTGGAAGAGATGCCAAAGAATTGGTGTTATTTATTCTTTAAATATTTTGTAGAATTTATCAGTAAAACAGAGTGTACATAGAGAGATTTCTTTTCAGATTTTACCTACAGAATCAATTTCTTCAATAGTTATAAGGCTATTCAGATAATCTGTTTTATCTTCAGTGTGTTTTAGTAGTTTGTGATTTTTGAGGAATTAGTTTATTTTGTCTAATTTTTCAAATTTATGAGCATAGAGCTGTTTGTAGTATTCTCATCTTTTCAACAACATTTTTTGTGTGGTCTGTAGTAATATTCTTGTTATCTTTTTAATAACATCATGTCAGGATCTATAATGATATTCTTTTATTCTTGATATTTATAATTTGTTACTTCTCTTTTTTTAGTATTGCTAGAGTTTATCAGTTTCATTGCTCTTTATTTTAAGTTTTATGGTTTTCAGTTTTTGATTTTATTGATTTCTGCTCTTTATTATTATTTTTTTCTTCTCAGTTGATTTTAAATTGTCCTTTGTTTTCTAGTTTTAAAGGTTAGATTGTTTTGAAATTGTTTTTATAGCATAAAATATTATAGCATCCTATAACTTTTCTCTAAGTACTACTATAGTAGTATCACACAAATTTTGATGTATTTTATCTTCATTTTCATTCAGTAAAGAGATTTTTAAATTTTCTCTAATACTTTCTAAATTTTATCTATGGATTTTTTAGGATTGTGTTATTAATTTCCAAATAATAGGTGATTTTTTCCCTGTTTTTTTTCTCTTACTGATTTTTAGTTTAATTCCAGTATGCTCAAGGAACATATTTTGTATGGTTTTAAGTCTTTTAATTATGTTAAGGTTTGTTTTATGACTGAAGCTATAGTCTATTAGGTTGAATTTTCCATGTGCACTTGAAAAGAATGTGTAATCTGGTGTTGTTGAGTGTTCAGTCAATGTCAATCAGATCCAGTCAGTTGATAGTATCACTCAGCTCTTCTATCAATACATACTTGATTTTTTTCCTACTAGTTCTATCTATTATTGAGAATAGAGTTTTGAGGTATCCAAATATAATTGTATATTTGTCTATTTCTTCTCTCAGTTTTGTCAGTTTTTGCTTCAAATATTTTGAAACTCTCTTGTTAATTCAATATCTATTTAAAGTTATGTCTTTTTAGTGAACTGACACTTTCTTCAATATGCAATCTCCCTATTTCTGTCTCTATCTCTGGTAAGTTTATTTGCTTTGAGGTCTACTGTGTTTGATAATGCCATAGCCATTCCAGCTTTCTTTTGATTAGTGTTCGATAATATATCTTTTTCCAGTATTTTAATCTATTCATACATTATATTTGAAGTAAGTTTCTTCTGAGCAGTATATATTTGGGTCATTTTATTTTTAATCCATTCTAACAATCTCTGTCTTTTAATAGGTATGTTTAAACCATGTATACTTACTATTTTTGGTATGTTTGGAATTAGTTATACCACTATTTGTTTTGTTTGTTCCCTCTTTTTTTATTCTCCACTTTCCTATTTTCTGCTTCTTTTGTGTGATTTGAACATTCTAATATTTCATTTTCACTTTATCACTTTGATTTTAACAAAATCTCTTTTGTAATAGTTTTAATGGTTGCTTTAGGGATTACAAAATACATAATTCTCTTTTGAAAGACTATTTAGAAATAATAGTTTACCACTTTATTTGAATGTAGAAATCTTACTATCATATAGGTTACTTTGTTCTCCTACTAATGCTATAGTTGTCTTATATATTACATCTCCATACATTGAAAAGCTAGTGTGACAATATATTTTTTGTTTTCAATCATCACATAAAATTTGAATAACTCAACATGAGAAGAAAAACCTTACTTACCCAGACATTTACAATTTCTATTACTCTTTCTTTATTCCTGGTGTTTCATATTTCTCTGATATCATTTCCCTTCTTTCTGAAGAACTTCATTTAATATTTTTTTTTCTTTTAGAGCAAGTCTGCTGGCTAGTTTCCTTTCTTCTGAGAATGTCTTGATTTGCCCTTCATTCCTGAAAGATATGTTCACCAGATACAGAATTCTGAATTTATAATTATTTTGTTTCAACACTTTGAAAGGGTTATGCTAGCTTTACTGGGTTCCATTGTTCTGATAAATCTACAGGCATTTAAATTGTTGTTCTCCTGTAGGTATTGTGCTCTTTTTTTCTTGTTGCCTTTGAGATTTTATTAATTTATTTTGCTTTGTCTTTTAGCAAAGTTTGACTTCAAAATTTGACTTCAAAGTATCTAGGCATGGGTTTCCTTGGGTTTTATTCTGTTTGGGATTTGCTTACCTTCTTGAATCTGTAGGTTTCTGTCTTTTGCCAAATTCGGCAAATTTTATGTCATTATTTCTTCAAATATTTTTTGTTGAACTTCAGTCAGCATCCTTTGGATTATATTGGACATTTCAAATATTATGTTAAATATTATGTCATGAGAAATTGAGCCTTATTTAGATCCTCTGGAGTATGTTGATATTTTTGTTCTGGCAGGCAGTTGACCTTGTTAGATTTAGGCTAAAAATTCCATCCTATATTCTTTGAACTGATGCTATAAAGTCAGTTCACTTTTCAAAACTTTGTAGTGCTATTCAGATCTGCCTATTTGTGAGTCACTCAGTGGTCACTCTGGGATCTGGGTGGAGATCCGCCATTATTTTATTCTCAAAGTCTTCGATATGAGAGTCTGGGTCAGATTCATAGGTGCACAGTATGGTGGTGAGCTCAGGAGTTCCTATTTAACTTCCTGGAGGAGGTTTCCCAAGCTTCTCCCTCCCTGCTCTCTACCAAGTACTTTTTCTTTCTAAAGGCTCACATTTTGGTGTACTAGCAGACACTGCTCACTTCTGTGATTGCACTGAACCCACAGCCAAGAAACAGAGAAAGAGAGCAAGAGTAAGAGTAAGAAAGATAGAGATAGAAATGGAGAGAGAGTTACTCATGGGACACCAGTTTTACTGAACGGAGAGGAGAGATTTTATCCCTTAGAATTGTTTCCTATAGGCTCCAGTTGCCACTGTGAAATTCCTTGGGAGTTAGAGCACAAAAGAATGGAGAGAAAGGATAAAAGAAAAATGGGACTTTTCCTCACTCTGAGATGTAAGGAGTTCCTTTTCCTATTCCTCAAGATAGAATACTCTCGTATCTCTCTCTTTGTCTGCCCTGCATTACTTACTTTTGGGTTCTTAACTGAGATGACTTCAGGTTGGGGCATACCAGAGAAAATAAAAGAAAAAAAAAAAAAAAGGAAAAAGGTAAGCTCAACACAGATTTGGTAGTACATTGGATTCTGGTGTTCTTCCCCAAACTGCTTGTTGCTATTTTGTTATCAACTGAGTCCTCAAATAGCTAGGCTATACATTCTGTACAGGTTTTATAATAGTTTTCAGTGAGAGAGAAAGGAAAGCATGTGTTTACTCCACCTAACGTGGAATTGGAACCACCTAATGAGAATGTGAAAATTTTGGTATAAAAAAAGTTTCTGAGACTCAAATTCCAGACTTGATATTAAATGTTTATATAACTGATAAAATCCTTTCCTATGACATCTAATGTTGATTTTGCTATTAATTCATTCCCTGTCGTTCATATCCTGGCTGTGAGTAACTTTATATTTGTTTTGTTTTAGCTTATTTTATAGTAGCTTTCTTCATTACTACCTAATTATTTCACCCAAGATGAGATGTTTCCAAGGTGTCACTGGAACAGGGCTTGGGTGATAACTTTTTAAACATAAGCTTTCACCAATTTCATGCACTAATTGGAGCCTTTTTAGCTAAGCCTATTTATAGATACCAACAACTCTGGAATAAGAACTTTATCTCCCATGTGTATATGGTATATTAGTGAAGAAATATTGGACATAATTGAGACCAGGACTTAATTGCATATGGTGTGGAGTTAGCATTTTCATGAGAATTTCCAGCCTATCAATATGAGAGGAAGGATTGCGTAGGTGGGGGAGGGGGGGTCAGGAATCATATATATTGCTATGTGAATTGAGAGCAGCAAGAAGTTCAGTTTGCCTTATTAAGAAACTGAATGGAGCTTCCCTGGTGGCGCAGTGCTTGAGAGTCCGCCTGCCGATGCAGGGGATGCGGGTTCGTGCCCCGGTCTGGGAAGATCCCACATGCGGCGGAGCGGCTGGGCCCGTGAGCCATGGCCGCCGAGCCTGCGCGTCTGGAGCCTGTGCTTCGCAACGGAAGAGGCCACAACAGTGAGAGGCCCGCGTACCGCAAAAAAAAAAAAAAAAAAAAAACTGAATTGAAAGATAAGTTGGAGTCAAAATCATGGAATATCTTGAAGGTCGATCTTGACTTTGTTAGAGACTAATTGTGGAAAGCCTTTGAAGTTGTCATAAGTATCAGTTAAATATTTAAATAAGATATCTAAGAAACTAAAAACGATTTGTGATAAAAAGCAGGTTGCAGTAGCAATTCATATAACTGAAGGCTGTAATAAAGTTCTAAGAAACTTTATGATATCTTGGTAGAGTATCAAGGCATTGATCTAAATTTTATTTACATATTCAAAAGAACAAAAAGAAAGACTTTGTAGGTATAACCAACTTCAGAAATCAATTAGTTTAAACATTTTAGTTGGATAGCATTTTTTTCATGTGTTTCTGATAGATAGCAAGACATTAGTTACCTAAGGAAAACGATTAGCTAATATTTAACTTACTTATCATAGGTCAGGAACACTCGACATCTATGAATGCACTGATTCTTACAGCAAACTTAAAAAGTAGATACAATTACCCCACTGAAAACTGATGCATAGGGATATGAAAGAGGTGCCTAGCAACTGAACACTCCAAAAGGAACACGTCTTCAATATGTTTGGCATAATATGTTACTTACATACTTTGAAGCAAAAGTGTAGTCTGAGAAATCCACGAGAAAGTAAAATATAAACAGCTTACCAACCAATTATACTAAACACTCAGAAGGTGGTACATACATTTACATATTTACATGGAAAAGTCCCTTTATACTTGGGATAAACAAACACACACAGACATTTATGTTAGTCTTTAATTTAAGCAAATGAAACTCTTGATTGAAATGAGGAAATTGCCAGCAATTCCAAGAGAAAACGTATAGTCATCTGAATAGAATTTAAACACAAATACAAAATTAAAATATAGGACACTCTATATACCTACTTAGATTCCCAGAGGAAATAAGAAACCTAGCTAGCTCTTGTGCAAGTAATCTGATTTGATATCCATTGAGAAACTACTAAATAATGACTACAAATACTAACCAAATTACCTTATTGATAAAAATATTCTTGTATTTGTTGCCAAATGTGAACCTGTGTGGCACTTACATCTGGAGATACACTTTTATAATTTTTAGATGAATAAAATAATTTAGACTATGTAGGCATGGAGGCCATTGTAATCTTCAATTTTAAAAGACTATAAGAAAAAGGGCTTCTGATCAAATGTCAATAACCCATTCAAGTGTTCTTTGATGGCTTTAATTTCTACCATTGTAATAACATTTTCTAAGTTTTTCATTCCAGAATGTCATTTATAGACATCTCCATTAGGCATGCAGGTTCTTACACAAACAAAGAAACATTCACGTTCTTCATCAGTCTTAAATGTGCTCTGCATGAATTTAATCATTTATCCTTTGTTGCTGACAATAGCTACAACTTTTGCTTTTGTAATATGCTTCAATATTTTTCAAATTGAAAATGATCTGGATTTTTTAAATCAAAATATAGTTGATTTAGACTGTTGTGTTAGTTTCAGGTGTACAGCAATTGTACAGAAATTGCTTTCTTATATACCATCAATAAACAACTGGAATTTGAAATAAAAATACACAGCACCATTTATATTTGCACAACAAATATGAAACACTTAAGTTTAATTCTAACAAAATGTGCATTAAAATTATATGAAGAAAACTATAAAACTCTGATTACAAAAAATCAAAGAAAATATAAGTAAATGTGGAAATATTCCATGTCCATGGATAGGAAGACTGAATATTGTGAAGATGTCAATTCTTCCCAATTTGATGTGTAGATTCAAAACACTCCAAATCAAAATCCCAGCAAATTAATGCTACCTGAATTGAAAACTTATTATAAATCTACAGTAATTATACTATGGTATTGGAAAGAGAACAGACAGACTTATCAATGAAACAGAATAGAGAGCCCAGAAATAGACCCATACCATCATAGTCAACTCATCTTTGACAAGAAAGCAAAGATAATTCAAAGGATTGTCTTTTCAACAAAAGGTGTTGGAACAGCTGGGCACCAACATGTAAAGAAATGACATTAGACACAGACTTTACACCTTTCACAAAAAATGACTCAAAATTGATCATAGGTATGAATGTATAGCACAAATTGTGAAATTTCTAGAAGATAATATATGAGAAAATTTAGCTGATCTTGGACTTAGTGATGAGTTTTTAGGATGCACATTAAATGGATGATGCATGAAAGAAAAAATTAATAAGTTGGACTCATTAAAATGGAAAACTTCTACTCTGCAGCATCACAGTTAAAAGACTGGAAAGACAAACCATAAACTAGAAGACAATATAGGCAAAATATATATGTGATAATGGTTTTTATTCAAAATATCCAAAAAACTCTTAAAACTCAACAATAAGAAAACACACAACCCCAAAACATGAACTGATATCTCTGCAAAGAAGATAAACAGATGGCCAATAAGCATATGAAAAGATGTATAATAATTTCATTAGAGGATTGCAAACTAAAACCAGGAGATACCTCTATGCACCTATTAGAATACCTAAAAACCAAAATACTAAAGACATCAAATGCTGAAAAAAATCTGGAGTAAGAACTATTATTCCTTGCAGGAGAGAATGTGAAAATGGTACAGTCTTTTTGAAACAGAGGTTGACAGTTGCTTATAAATTTAAACAGTGGCTTATGATAGAGCAATCACACTCCTTGCTATTTACCCAAATGATTGAAAACGTATGTTGATACAATAACCTGCACACGAATGTATGTAACAGCCATATGCATAATATCCCCAAACTGCAAGCAGTCCAGATGTCCTTCTATAGATGAATGGATAAATAAGTTGTGGTATATTCATACAGTGGAATATTATTCAGAAATAAAAAGAGAACTTCCCTGGTAGCGCAGTGGTTGAGAGTTTGCGTGACAATGCAGGTGACACGGTTGGATTCCTGGTCCAAGAAGATCCCACATGCTGTGAAACAACTAAGCCCGTGTGCCACTACTACTGAGCCTGTGCTCTAGAGGCTGCGAGCCACAACTACTGAGCCCGCATGCTGCAACTAATGAATCCCATGCGCCTAGAGCCCATGCTCCGCAACAAGAGAAGCCACCACAATGAGAAGCCCATGCACCTCAAGGAAGAGTAGCCCCTGCTTGCCGCAACTAGAGAAAGTCCGAGTGCACCAACGAAGACCCAACACAGCCACAAATTAAAAAAATAAATAAATAAAATAAATAAATAAAAGGAAATTAACACACGCCACTAAAAGACTTGGAGAACTCAAATACATATTGCTAAATCAAAGAAGGCAGTCTAAAAAATCTTCATACTATAGATTTCAATTATATGACATTCTGGAACAGGCAAAACTAAAGGTACGATAAAAAGATCAGTGGTTTCCAGTGGTTTGTGGAGAGGGAGAAATAGGTGGAGTACAGGAGACATTTAGGGTGGTGAAACTATTCTATATGGTACTGTAATAGTACGTACTTGACACAAATATTTCAAAACCCATAGAACAAAGAGTGAGTCCTACCTACAGACTTTAGTTAATAATGTATAAATATTGGTTCATAACTTGTAACAAATACACCACATTAATGCCAAATTTAATTATGGGGGGAAAAAGTGCCTGAGGAGGGGTGCAGAAGAGTAAGTGGGAACTCTCTGTACTTTCTGCTCAATTTTTCTGTATACCTAAAAGTGCACCAAAAATAAAGTCTATTAAAATACAAAGAGTTACGGAACATCTAATACATAAGAATTTTATATAAATATGTAGACAAAACTATACATGTGCACTTATGTGTGTACATATGTGTTTATGTGTATGTGTGTGATTATAAAATAAACAACGAATACATTTGCCTAACATGTTTGCTGTTTCCTGTTCTTCACATATTTAGGTTTTGTCTATTTTTGAGTCTATAGCAATTATACACACACACAGGAACACATTTTATATGTGTGTATATATATATATATATATACATATCTATTCCAAAACATTATGGTATATATGAAGTAAATTACTATATCTATACTTAATATAATATATACATACAGATATGTAATGTTCAGAATATATATCTGTATATGTACGTGTGTGTATATATATGTGTGTGTGTGTGTGTGTGTGTGTGTATTTTCATATATGTTGCAATTAAACATTTTTCCCCTGAGTAAAGTAAGGCCTGGACCAATTACTTGATTCTAATTGTCTCATTGTCTAATTTCTCTTTAATAATGCCCTTAAGTTTACAGTGGAGTCATTTCTGTTAATAATCAGTAAGGCATCAGTCCCCACTTCCACTATTCTTCATTTTCTATTGTTACTCTTGTCCTTGTTTTGGATCTTCTCTGTTATCTGTCCTTTGGTGCAAAGTGAAGAACTTTAAAAAATCTGATTATCAAACCGTCTTTGGAATTCTAGTTGGAATAACTCTACATGCATATATTAATTTTAGTAAAATTAACATTTTATAATAGTATTCCTGTCCAACGACTTGGTATACTTTTTCATTTTCCAACTCTGGCTTATGTCCTTCAATAAGACATTTTACTTTTAAAATAGGTTTTATACATTTATTGTTCTACTTATTTCTGAGTAATGCAGTTTTGCTTAAAACCTTTGTGGATAGAAATTTGTACTTCGATTTTTTGTTAGTTAATATCAAAAAATTTACTGACTGAATATTTTCTTGTATTTTGCAAGATTAACAAATTCCACTGTTAATTAAATTCTAATCTTATATAAAACTAGAGCTTTGCTCTTTTTGATAAACTATTACTTAATTGAGGAAGATTTTTCTATTCTAATATTTGCATCTTTAAAAAATTGTTTGTTTTTAGTTTATTTACTGGAGTCTCCAAAACAATCTTACATAATAATAGTGATAGTGAATAATCTTATCTTGTACTAGATGTAAAGATATGGTTTTAAAATGTTTACCATTTAAACAAAATTTGTTTTGTTTTCATCTCTATGGCTTTTGGTCATATTTAGTTAATCTTATTCTCTGCCTTTTGGAGTTTTTGTTAGGAATGGATGCTGAATTTTATCTTAGCACACTTGAGATTCCCTAAGATGCCTGGTGAGTGGATGATCAGTGCTTCTAACTGGTCTTAGCAGTGACAGCAGGAACAGATAGAATGTTTCTACCTAGTTTCATTGCTTTTAACAGGGAGTCTGTTTTTATTTTATGATGCTAATTGGATGTCATTGTTATTTTAACTATTCATCACTGGGTATGTCCCAACAAATCCAACGCTCTGAAAACTCAAACCTATGCTTTACAAATTCAGTCTTATAAACATGTATTAATTTAGGCATAGCACTGGAGACCATTTTAAAATAATATTGCTACTAAGTACTGGAGGGAGATGCCCATTTCAATTCTCAAGTTTTCTAAAGTTTTCTCAGTTGTGGTTTGGGTGGTGGTGAGAAGTTGTAAGTTTGGTCAAGGAAAGGAATCTCAAAGCATTATACAAATAACAGTATAGGAAAAGATAGAACAGTGGATGATCTTTTATACTGGATGATGAAGAATGATGATGTTGATGTAAGGCGTGATAGATTTAACTGGCCATAGGATTAGAAAAATAACTTCAGCAGTTTCATATGTGGAAGAGGCCCTTAATCTATAAATGCTGAGGATAGTGTGAGTAAAAGTCTGATATATATATTTTTTTTTCTTTTTTTTTTGCCCAGCCCTGAGATGTGGTGTGAGTCTAACCAAGAAATAAAGCTGAGTTAGGATAGTGGAAAGAGAAAGCAAGGGACAAAGGCATGAAGCACTGAGAAAGTAGACTAAACAGAATGACCATGAGACTCAAGTATACAATACCTATTATGCTCTCGAAATATCCCAGTGTTTATAATTAATTATTGATCCCCCTAATTAAATGCTTACATAATATTTAGTAAGTTTTTTTCCCACATAAATAAAGAATATTTGAAGCATTTTAGAGCATTTTCTTATTAGTAATTCTAATTGTATTAAATTCTCTGAAGACCCTGACCTTTATTATTTTCTTCTAATAGAAGCAATACTACATTTTCTGCTCTAAAACATTAACCTACAAAGTTTCACGTATGTGAACTGGTCTGGTGAAATACTTTGAGATTTGGGATTTTTCCCCCTGACTTGTCCATTCCAAACAGTGAAGGTAGATCTCAAAAGTGTGGTATCATGTTAAATCTGTACACTTGAAGTTGGAAAGAGTTAAGTTTTAAATGACAATTATACAGCTTACTAGTTTTATGACATCTACCAAGTTATCCCTCTGAATCTTGCTGTCACTTTTTTCCCTTTATTAAACTTGACTTCAAATTACCCACTTTGAGTACGACATCTATTTCCCTCTGGGGACCTGACTTTTTCCCTATGTGACTATAATAAATTTTAAAAATCTGCAAAATATCACTCATATTCCTAGAAAAATACTAAATACTGTTTTTTTGTCCATTGCACCTGTGAGTTAGGAAAAGCATATTGTAGAAGCCATGAATTTACATATTTTCACAAATTAACATTGCATGTAATGATTCCTGAGTCCAGTGATGAAATGTTGTGTGGAACATATATCCTTTCATCAGAGTCAAAAGTGTGTTTGCTTCTTCCTGATTATGCTATGCATGTTGTATAGATTATTTACCCTAAGGGCGAGCTGAAAACATTAAAAAAAAACCATTTCGGGTTTTCACTGAATTATTAAATTATAGTTGAATTATTGTGATAACTGAACATGACTAAATTATTAACTAATAGCTAGGAGATGAATGACTACTTTATTGGCTTAGCTATCGACTGTGAAATCAAGTGGTGTTTTTAATGTAAAGGCTATAATTTAAAAGAAAAGGGCTATTTCGTGATAACTCTAAAACTCTAATGTTACTGCAGCTTTTTTTCCCCTCCACTCCTTTGGTTATTTCACTATTCTAATGCTTTAAATTCTATTTCTAAGCTTACCACTCTCCTGGACCCCAGATCAATGCAGCCAACTGCCTACTCAATATTTCCACGTGAATGACAGGTAAGCACCTCAGACCTTGAATATCAGAGTAACACTCCTTATATTACCTCCAAATCATGTTATTTCTGATATCATTAAATGAGAACTACATCTTTCTACAAAAAATTCATTTCCCTCTATTTTCAAAATAGCTAAAGAATAAAACCTCTTCTCCTTAACTTTGATGTAACATACCCTTGGACGAGTCTCTTTTTCTAGATTTTTCACTACAGCTTCTTGACTGGTCTTCCTACCCTCATCCGAGCCTTCTTCTATCTATTCTAAACACAGAAAATGCAGTAATTGTGCTGCATTTAAGTTAGATCATGCCACTTTTTTTGCTCAGAGCCCTCCAGTGGCTTCCCATCTCACTCTGAATGGATGATGAACTTGAAGGTCTTACATGATCTGTTCTCTTGTGAGTTTCTTTGATCTTAGCTCTTATGATTCATCCCCTTGCTCATTCACCTCCACCACACTGCCTTCCTTGATATTCCCGAGCTTGTCAGGCATGTTTCTGTGGTAAAACCTTCACACATCCTCTTCCTGCATCCAGGATGGCTCTTCCTCTGAATATCCACATGGCTTTATGGTTTGTTGTTTCACCCCCTCAGACTTTTTTTCATGTTACCTCAATGTGCCTTCTGCTGACCATCCTTTCAAAAAACTGCAACATTCTTTGTCTTCTTCATGTACTGTACTTTTTCCTATTTTACCTTTATTTTTCATAGTTTTTATCACACCATCTTGTATAATATATATATATATAGGCATGTATATAATTTACCAACACTATACTTTAAAAAAAAATGTTTCTCCCTGTAAGACTCTCTCAGACTATAAGATCCATGGCATCAGGGGTTAGTGTTTTATTATTATCCTATTCCCAATGTCTAGAAGGATACTTGGCATATATCAGAAACTCAGTAAATATTTGTTGAATGAATAAATTGATATAGCACATCAGCTATAAAAATTCTAATAATAAACAACAACCTCAGCTTTTCCTGTTTAGTTCTAAACCATTTGCTTTTTGATTCCCAGTACATTTGCTATATCTTAACTTTTAATTCCACCATATGAAATAATGCTGTCTTTTGAAGGTGCTGGTAACAGTCTTGTAATTCTTAGGCTGATAAGGTTATCATAGCTCCAAGGTCATAGGCCTTGTAATTCTTACCACTAATTAATAGTAAAAGTCTGGACTCACCTATTGGGAAGAGATAGATCTGTCACTAATTCTGATAATGTAGTATCAATTTTGGGTTCCAGTATTCATAAGTAAGGGTGTTTCATCTGCCTACAAGTATAAGAATATGCCTACCCTTGATGGTATTTATATCTTCAGAAATACAATTGGATATCTTGGAATAGCAGGGTAAAACTTATTTAGAAAAAAAAAGGTTTTCCAGCTGCCCAGTCAAGACTGAAATTATAAAATTACACGAAGTTGTTTTTAGTTTTCATAGTGGTTTAGAAAATTATCTGATTCAACATTTATACAGTGGCATGAATTCCATAACTTGTTCTTTTCATCAGTCAACTTTTTAGTGAAATATAGAGAATAATATCCAAATATGGCAATTACCAGTTCTTGGTATTTTGTCTTATTTACAAAATTAATTTACTCACGATGTTGGATTTTATTAGCTTTACCAATTTCTTTACGAGAGATCTAATGCTCCTATAATTTTAAAGTTTTGTTTTTAAAGTGCCTACTACGACATTTCAAGTAGATATAAATTAAGGAGATACTTTGTGATGAGAAAATAACATCTGGGTACATACCATTAGTACACAGTTACCATCACAAGGTCAAGTTCAATGAGTATGTATTTCCTCCATAGTACAAATACCAAAATGATGCAGAAATAGCTTTCTGCCTATCTGGATAAGATACAGAATAAATGAGAACTGGAAAAGTTCTTGTAAATCACCCAACTCAATCTTCTGTCGTATGGGAGGAAAATGAGGCCCAGATATAAAAAGATATTTTATTTATTGAAAGCAAGATTCTATCATGTTAATATTACTAAACCAAGAAAATTTACACATAAAATAATTTAGAAAATATTTGTGTAGTTGACTATACAAAGTCACAAGTTGACAATCTGATAGAATTCTGAAACAACCTTTTAAAGGCACAGTTAAAGCATCAGCTTGAGGATGACATTCTGCTGTCCTTCAAGATACACTACATATTAAAAAAAAAAAAAAAGACCACCTCCTTGTTCTGTGTTCCTGATAGGTAGACTACATAGGTCCAGAAACCAAGTGTTGGAGGCAGGAGTGACCACTCTCACAACCCTTCCCTGTGTCCCACTTACAGAATATATGCTTCCCATCCCATGCATCTTCAAGATCCATGTGATTAAATGTTTTGGTTCTCGGGGGTTAGGGGACATTTCTTTAACAGTACAAGGCAAATTAAACCTATGGCTGCTGTTTGGGGTTCTCCTGCCAGAAGACTAATGGGAAAAGAAGAGACGTAGGTATGCTGGAAGCCATAATTGATATTTATTATCATAAGAATATAAGATTGCTGCTACCTAATAGTGCAGGAAACAGTTTGTGTTGAACTCACTGAATTCACTGTGATGCCTCTTGGTGTTCTTGCCCTAGCAATAGCCTTGAAAGGGCAATTGAAGCAGTCAAAGCCAGACAAGGGCATGGTAATAAGAGTTCAATCCCTTCAGAAATGAAGGTCTGACTTAACCCACTTGGGCAAGCAATCAAATTACTGCCCGGTGAGCCAACTGCGATAGTAGGGATCCTTAAGTTTTCCCAGTAACACTCCTGTTTTTACATTTTATTTATTTATTTATGAATTATGGCTAACCATCACCTTAAAGAATCAATGATAGATAAAATGAGTGAACTTAATATGGGCAATGAGTAGATCTGAATTGTGCAAAAGGTATACTGTAGCAGACAATGTCTGTAGCAGGTGCTTTTCCCCGTGTGTTCAGATCTAATGGCTTCTTACTGCAAACACTTTCAACAAATTGCCTGAGGGCTTTCCATGGCTGCCTGGACATATTCTGCATATGCTTGCAGAAAGGAGGAACTGCCATAAGTGAACTGACAGTTAAATACTCCAGTTTTCTCACAGATTGTGTAAGATAATGCAGGTATTTTCTCTACAGTGGCCCATATGTTCCCATGACAATTGAGCCCTAGTTAACCACAGCTGTAACCTGCTCTTTAATACATTCTGTATTGGTAGACTTCCATTTCCTGTTTCGCTTCTCTATTACTCTACTGGTACTTTCTGGGATTACTTTCCTAATAAACTACTACTTGCAATAAAATTCTCGTCTCAATGCCTGCAATGGGAGAAATTTAACCTGATACCTATAGTACGTCACAACAGCATTGAGAAAAAGACATCAGGATTGAGTAAGAAGAATTGCTGGAGGTATTTTGGAGCATTGTAATTTTAAATAATTTTCTTAGGGAAAGCCTAATTGAGATGCTGATATTTAAGCAAAGATCTGAAGGAGGTGAGGGAATGAGACAATGTCTGAAGGAAGAACATGCTAGGCAGGGGATACAGCAAAAATTATGAGACTGGAACATTTCTGGCATTTTTTAAAATAATGGGGTAACCATGGACTCAGGAGTAGAGTAAGAGAAAGGGAGAGTAGTAGGACATGAAATCAAAGAGAGGTAAGAATGACAGGGTTGGGGACAGCAATACTGGGTCTCATAGGTCACTATAATATCTTTGCTTTTTACTTTGAAAGGGAAGAGACACCATACGATGGTTATGAATATCTGTCTTTGGTTTTTAAGGATTCTTTGGATTTTGTGGTAAAAAACAGACTCTACTGAGCAAAGACAAAATGGAAAGACCAGTGAGGAGGTTATCATACAAATTCAGGAGAGAAATTATGATAGTTGCACCAAGACGGTGACAGTGATAGTGGTGATAGTGTTTAGGTTCTGCACACATTTTCAAGGTGGAGTCAATTGAATTTACTTGAGGATTACAAATGATGTAAGGGAGAGAGAAATCAAAGATAACCTCAGTGCTTTGGACCTGAAGAACTAAATGAAGATAGAGATAGAGAAGATAACAGATTTTTCAAAGAGGAGGTTTGGACTCTCACTTTGGGTTTTTTAAATTCAAGATGCCTATGAGACATCTAAGAGGAGATATCAAGTAGACAGTTGTATAGGAGTCTAAAGTTCCAGAGAAGTGTCTGGTTTGGGAATATTAATTTGAAGTTTTCAGCAAATAGTCGTCAGAACACATTTTATGTGTATTTTTCTAAGTATCAAATGTTAACTAATACAATGTCTACAAACGCTATGATTAGAATTGAAACACTCCCTGATCCATTTTTTGCTCTTCTCTCACTCAACACTGATTAGTGATTGGGACCCCCAAGGAGTTAAATAGAGGATAAAATCAATCATCTTTTAGTTGACACAAATTAGTCACATCATCAGAATAATAAAAGTTAAATTGTTAAAGTTTTGTAGGGATAATAATTTTTATTAGCTAAAAAAGGAATAAACAAAGAAGTAAGGGACAACTGAACATGGAATGATGTGTACTGCCAAAGTAAATGTTATCTGAATTAATGACAAGATTACCAAAGGAAAAGCCAAAACAATACCAGCAGCACTGTCTAAATAATCACAAAATTCCAATGGGAGTTTACTATGTTATTCTGTCAAATGAACAGAGTCTTTTTGCATTTGGAGAGGTCTTTAACCCTGTGATTTCAAGTGCCTATAAAGGGATGCTCTCACAGTGATGTATATATATGAGAAGATTTAGTACACCCATGGAGTGGAGAGTGTGTTATATAAGAACTTATTGTGGATTTATGTAATTTGATTAAATAATTCTGTCCAACCTACTCACTGGACATATTTTATCCAGAGTTAAGCAGAGCAGATCTAAACTCTTTAAACTGATTCAAGCGGTATATCATCCCAGTATGTGAGGAGCATCTTTGCCATGGCGTGGCCTCATTGGCTGCTGTCCTCTGCGGCACAGGACTCTGTTGTCTGACCCAGATGACTGAGGCTGCTCCTGACCAACTGGCTCCTCTGAAGTCCAGGGATTGAGTCATAAGAGACTTCTAATTTTGGAATAACCCTGTGTTCAGTTTATATCAACGTCGCAGATACTACACAATGGGAAACTAACAGCAGTATCAAGGCTTAATCAGAAGAGTTGCTTAAATAGATACCTTGACTTTGCCTGCTGTGTGATTCGAAGATACTGATTTCTGGCTCCTTAGTCTCTTAAAGCGGGAGATAAATCCTGCAAGGGGAGGGGAGTTATCTGTGCATGATTATTCATATGTTGTTTTACTCTTCCTCTTCTTATACCTTATTCATGAATAAAATTATGGAATAAGGCACAGAAGTTTTCTGTGAACCCTCCTGGGCTTTTAGGCACATTCTTAAAGTTAGCTTCTAGTTTCATTTCTTCTCTATTTGACCATCACAATGACTCCATGGGGCTATGTTCTCTGCCTGATACTAACAACAGGGTAGAGACACGGATAGATTTTCTACCAAATATTTCTGTGTTTTACCATCTAGTGAAGACAAGATTGTTCTAGTATATATATTGGGGGGGATAATTTTTCATGTAAGAAAGAAAATACATTTGTCTCCATCTCATGGATCCCCAAATTCCCCATTGAGCAGCGATTCTCCTATTTTCAGTAGAAAGAATACCATTAGAACTGCCACCAGCCCTGGGGTATGCAAAGGAAATAAATTAATGACTATGTCACCACAAACTGTCTCCATGTTCAAGCAAACAGCATAGGTCTTAATAGAGAAGTGTTAAGAAAAACATGTTTGCATTTCATGGGGATTTATTTTGTAATGCCAGAGCTAAATGAATTAATAAAAAAATTACTCCTGTATTATTTAGGAAGCTTAACTGAAGCTTCAAACTGAAGTTTTAAAAGTCACTGAGAGGGCTTCCCTGGTGGCGCAGTGGTTGAGAGTCTGCCTGCCAGTGCAGGGGTCACGGGTTCATGCCCCAGTCCAGGGCTGGAGCCTGTTTGTCCGGAGCCTGTGCTCCGCAATGGGAGAGGCCACAACAGTGAGAGGCAAGCGTGCAAAAAAAAAAAAAAAAAGAAAATTCCCTGAGAAAAGTGTGCCAACTCATCATTTTCATTGATTCTTCCTGACATCTAGGTAAAAGGTCTTAATATTTTAATACAAGGAGGTAAGTGATCTATAATATAGATTTATAGCTATAAACTTTAAGAAACTATCAGAAGAGCCAACTTATCAAAATCTTAACCTTTAATACCTTGGATGACCCTGTTTCAAGAGAATGGGCACACTCTGCTAAGCTCCCAGATCTAAAAAACAAGTTATCATAAACTTTATATACAGGATAGACTTTGGATCCCTTGCTCTTCAGAGTGTAATATCCTGGATTTGACCAATCAAGTCCAAAGGTGAGTCTTTATAATCATATTTGCAGACACAGGATAATTTTCAGGGCTGCTGTTTCACATAAATTGGAATAGTAACTCTGATTTATGTCACCTGTTTAATTATTTTCCAAAAAAAAAAAGGAAATTTACACGAACATTACTCAGCAAACAATACATATTTTCTACATTTGTAAAAATGTGGAACAAAATTTTTGTTTCTTTTAAATTTATGTTGTATATTTCTGCCTACCTTCACTTCCAGCTGCATCATTAATTCAATTGATCAAAAACCTTTACTGCTTTTTAGTTGCGTAGGTATGCCAAGAAATGCCCATATGCTACCAAGCAACTCATATTTTAGCACTCAACCTTCTTTTGTCATTTCTTTGATGCATTAACATATTAATATTATTATATATTTATTTTAAGCCCCTTCCCTCCATACTCTGTGAAATGTTTATGGAACAATTTAAAAATAAATATAGGTTCATAATAGAAAATATGCAAAACAGCTCATTAAGAGTTTGTCTTTTTTTAAATTTGTTTGATTTGTGTTTAATTTTTAAAAGCCACAATACTACCACCATAAAAATTTTGGCATATTTCTGTTGGGCTGCACCCTGCGGGCCTACAAGGCCTGCACTTGCCCAGCTTCAAAACTGAAGAAAGAGCTCAGAGTCAGTGACAGAGACATCAATGGTGTAATGGATGGGGGAGCTTACACTTCTGAAGCAAGGTCTTGGAGCAACACCCCACCCAGTGAGGCAGATGGAGGGCAGGACATGGTGACAGTCTTTGCTCCTGGGAGTGAAGCAGAGGTTACCAGTTATAGGAGGAATTGACTTCAGGTGGGCTCATTAGTTACCATGGAAACCAGCAGAGGTATAAGCCCCTCACTCCGCGCTGGGGCCTAGGGCAAGTATGCAGGAAGGTCAGTCATGTGAAAGGGTGTAGGCAAAGCAGGCAGTAGTCTAGCAGGGGAAGGACAGAGAGCAAGAGAACAGCCACGGTGAGTGACCAGACCATACAGTTTCTCCCCCGCCCGCTTTTTTTTTTCTTATTTTTATTCTTTACATCATGTTGCTTGTATTCCAGGAGACACATACTGAGATGGCGTCTGTGATACTGATTTCCTCAATGGACATGTGTCTACTCCCTTTTATATACTTTGAGGAGGAAAGGAGTTAGCATTGTTACACTCAGATCCACTCCTTAGTCTCTTAAAGCGGGAGATAAATCCTGCAAGGGGAAGGGAGTTATCTGGGCATGATTATTCATATGTTGTTTTACTGTTCCTCTTCTTATACCTTATTCATGAATAAAATTATGGAGAGACTTTCCCTAGGGAAGTCTTTCCTTTGTGGATATAGACATATTCATATACTAACAAAAGGGGCCATGGTTCCTTCTGTGTATAGAATTGTGCCTGGGGAAGGAGAGTGTGAAGCCAACATTCAAAGAGAAGGCAAGGTAAGAGATGCAAAAATTGGAAGCTCTGGCATCCTTGGTTATAATCTTTGTGTTCCCTCATGCTGTCTTGGATTCTGTCCTTCTTAAGCATTTTGTTGTTATTGTTGGTGGTGGTGGTGGTATTGTTTTTAGCATTTTGTTTAACTCTGAGAACAACACTAAACTTTATCAGTCGTACCATAAGCCAGATGATTTGAATCTCTCACTTGCACCTGATTAAGTTCTGACCGATAAAAATATCACATATGTAAACAGTATTCTATTTCAAGTTGATACTTGGTATTCCAAGTACCAATGATGCCCAATGATTCTTAGCTTCTAAGTTCAATTGATATCAATCATGTTCAGGATTGGACTGTGGTCTTAGCATAACACAAAATAACAAGTATTTCCCTTCTTATTAAAATAAATTAATGGCTGTGTAATATTACATCATATGGTTGTATCATAGTTTAATTCATCTCCATATTGTGGGATGATTTTTATCAATTAGAAATAATGCTGGACTAGACATTTATTCATGCTTTTATTTCTGTATTTCAGGTTAGTATCATAAGATAGATTCCCAAAAGTGGAATTAAAGTGTCAGTGAGGATAAACACTTTAGTGGTTTTAAATTCCTATGGACAAATTGCTTTCCAAAACAATGAAGTGATTTCTTCTCCGACCAGAAATATTTTCATCATTGAGTAGTATTACTTTTTCAATATTTCTAATTTAGAAAGTAAAAAAGTAATAATTCATTGATGTTTCAATTTGTGTTTATTTAATTAACAGTGAGGTTAAACATCTTTATATATGCTATGCTGTTTAATACTTTTGGCCTATTTGTCTAAAATCAAATACATCGTTAATGAGAAAAACTGCTTGTATACTCACTTTGTGTGAATAATACTGAACAGTAGTCACCTAAAGCTTTAAGGCTTGAATGTTACAAATACCAAACTGATTTCTTTTGTTAATTACACTAACATTTTTGATCTATATTTAGACATTGGTGACAGAATCATCATGCAATTTTTCTTAACGTACTACCTATGCAGGAGTTTCCTGAGTGAAAATATGTTGCTAAAAACTTCTCTGACATATGTCGATGAACTATCGTGGTTATTTATTCAACTGAGAACAGAACAGATATATTTCAGAGCTGTCTCCATTATCATGGGCATCTTAGTACTAAGAAAAGCATCACTCCCAGTAGCAGGTATAACAAAAAAAATCACTCTCTCTCCAAACAGCAGCGTGACTTTTGACACTTTCAGGCAGATTAAGAACAAGTCACAGTGGGCAGCCATAAGAGTCTAAACACACCCAGCAATGGGTCTCTCCATTGGTGAGAGGAAATTAGTGGCTAAAGCCCTTAAAACCATGGATCAATGGTGGAGATATGCTACAGGGAATCTATGAACAAGCTTCTTTCTTTTCTATCTCACAGGGGACATCAGTAGAGAGTGTGCTTCGTTGAAGTCAATAGAGACCATTGTGAGAGTAGTGTGTATGTTTGGATTTAAATGGACCTGAGAAATTGCTAAAAGGAAAATAAAATATGTGGCTAAATCTGTCATAATTACTTCCTACATTGTTGGTCCAAAAAAAAAAAAAAAAACCTCAAACATCTAATAAGATGAAAGTAACAAAAATCCATAAATGTACAAAATTATATTTTTCATTTCTTAAATGATCTGGTTGTAAAATAATTTCATTTCAGGAAGAGTAATAGAGAAGACATATGCTCTCTCTTCTGACTTGATGGAAAATGACAGTCTCCAGAGCATCATAATTGACATCATATGGACGATGATATACTAGAATGCCAAAAGCATGGAAGCAAATAGGCAGCTGAATTCAAGTCCAGGTGGCTACATTAAAATTTATTACATGTTGGAAGCTTCCATTCTGTTGATAAACAGGTTAACCTTGGAATTTTCCTGTCTGCCTTTCTCTTAACGTGAGTTCTCTCCCTTGTATCCACCGTTTTTTTCTGGACAAAAATAAGGCAACACAGAACTGGTATTGAGTTGAAGACAGTGTAGGAGGTAATCCTGAAAACAAATCAACATGAAAGAGGAATGTTTCACTGAATTGTTCCCAGTTCCCTTAACAGAAACATTCAGGAGTCACCATCACTTGTTAAAAACATATGCTTTTACTGCTAAATCTTGATCTGTCAGGGTTTTTTTTTTAACTTTTAATTTTATGTTGGAGTATGGTTGATTAACAATGTTGTGAGAGTTTCAGGTGTACAGCAAAGTGATTCAGTTATACATATACATGTATCTATTCCTTTTCAAATTCTTTTCCCATTTAGGTTGTTACATAATATTGAGTGGAGTTCCCTGTGTTATACAGTAGGTCCTTGTTGGTTATACATTTTAAATATAGCAGTGTGTACATGTCAATCCCACACTCCCTAATTATTCCTTGCCTTGATCTGTCAGGTTTGAACATTGTTTTTTGGCTTCCAGTAATGAGACAATTGTATTCCTCTATACCATCTCTTCTCTCCCTCCTCATTCTTCATAAACATCAATATACCTACTTTCAGTTAAATCACTAATCAGTGATGACCTAATTGTGATCATGTAAATACAAGTTAGAGGGTATAATATGATGACATTTGTTTATGGTGCAGGTTTATGTTTCTCCTTGAAATTGTGTTTACCTTTCTGTCCCTCCTGAATTAATTGCCTGATTCTTCAGCCTCACCCCTTTTCAAATATCTTGCTACACTATCTATTGTTATTTCTGTACTCCAAGATCTTCCCTCTAAAAATTCAATGTTCTCTTGCTCCAAATGGGACTAAATTTTTCTGTAAGTTATCTCAACGCTGTCATCCCAGGCTTTATTTTTGTTGCTCTATTAGGTTTGATCAACTATCTATATCTAATGGTTAGTTTACCCTCTTATTTTACAGTAGTGCATTTTTAAATGACTCGCTAAGAAAAGATGGGTGGGAGTTAACTTTTCTGAGTTCTTATATGACTGATAATATCTATAATCTACCTCATATAATTGATTGATAGTTTGACAGGGCATGGAGTTCTAGGTTGACAATCTATGTTGAGAAGTTCAAAGTTAGTATGATTCTTATTGCTCTTTATATGACATATAGAGAAACATTTAAGATTTTCCATCAATTTGTATTCTAAAATTTTACGATGATGTTCTTTGTATTTTTTTGTTTTTTCCCATTTATTCTCCTGAGTGCTTAAAATTCTTATGCTTAAAACTCTTCATTGATTTTGATTTATGGGCTTTTTATTTCTTTACTTTCATTAGAGTAGTTTATCTGGAGGGATACAAAAGCTACATCTGTAGTCAATCTACCATCTTTTTTAGAAGTCCATTAATGCACTTTTAAAAAGAAATTTCCTTTATAATCAAAAAGTGAAGTGGGGATGTGTTCAACATTTTTAAACAAAGGTTAAACATGAGAAAGAACAATTTAATCTAGAACTTTGGAGAGTTTATCGACTAAGCATGGTCTTTTATTTGAGTTAGCTTGACTTCCTAGTACACTTTATGAACACTTTCTCTTTTCCAAAGAATCATACTATTTTCCATCTTTGTGCTTTCTGATTCAATTTTCCAAAGAATCACGCTATTTCGCATCTTTGTGCTTTCTGATTCAATTTCCTCCTCCTTATTTTTCAAGAGGTAGCTTGTATAGCACCTCCCAGGAAACCTTTGATTCTCAGTATGTATTGAGTAATCTTTCTCTGCGATCCAATTACATACTGTTTGCATTTTATTGAACTTTATATGAATTCAACAGTTTCACCAACTATATTGAAATCCTTATCTTATTTGTATCTTCCCAGCACCTCACACAGCTTTTAACCAGAAGTAGTAGTGTGTATTTTTAAATATTTATCACATTGGATAAATGAATAAAATAAACCATGTCTTTTATAAGTGTGTGTTCAACATGAGCCAGCAGTATAATATAGCTGGCAAAAATGTTATTGAAATCTGAAGTTGAGTTAAAGAAAATGTGATATTTGTAAAAAAAAAAAAAAAAACAGGTAAAATTTGGTATAGGTCCAATCACATCTTGAAAATTGTACATATTTCTGAAAATTACATTTTAGTAAATATATTAAGAAACACAATTATAGTGTGATAGAAATGGTAGTGCATGGTTTATAAGGGTCTGCAAACCATGTTGATGGGAGAGCAGTTGAAGGAAATAGGACTTTTTCATCTGCTATGTTGAAGCTCTAGGACATGATGGTTATCCCCAAATATGTGAAGAGTTTTAGTATGATTATAGGATTAAATTTCTTTCTGAGTTTGACTCCAAAAAAAATCTAGATGAATGCATAGTAGAATTTTGGTTCAATATGAGTAAGAACTCCCCAACCAGAACACATTGCTATGATGAAATGACTTTCTCTTTCATGAGAGGGTCCAAATTGATTGACCACATCTCTGGGATGTTTTAGAGAGTTTTTCTGCATAAAGTTAGAAGTTGGACTATAGGACATTTTAGGAGCCCTCCAATATCAAGTGTTTGGACTTTTATAGTGGAATAAAAAGATTTATCTAAATTGAGATGTTATCCAAATAGCAGGATTGGTGAATCATAAATTAGAGGCTATCTACATGCAGACTGTGTATGGTAAAAATAAAATGATAATAATCAGAAAATCTTGGTGGTTAAAACAATAACAAGGGGACTTCCTTGGTGGTCCAGTGGTTAAGACCCCAAGCTTCCACTACAGGGGGTGGAGGTTTGATCCCTCATCAGGGAACTAGGATCCTGCATGCCACATGGTGTGGCCAAAAAAAACAAAACAAAATAAAAAAACCCAAAAATAACGAGAATGAACTATCATCAAAATTAAAATTATAAGAAATCTTTCTGAGCTATTAATTCCTTTCATGTAATCCATAATGTATTTTTTGCTCACAATTGTCACCATTTAATTGATATCTTCTTTCCAAATATAGGTATCTCAATTTTGTCAGGTGATTTTAAAGAGCTTTAAAGACTGAAAAAACTAAATAATTGAATGGCCAAATTCAATTACTTTCATAAACCTGACTAGATAATAAATTAATTATAATACTTAGACTTTATATGCTTGCTTTAAAACCTAGCATTCATATGACTGATATAATGTATAATAGTTAAGATTACTACATTTTAATATGCAGGCTAAACCGCATGATAAAAGGGTAGTGATTCTGAGTGATTTCCCACTTACAACCTTTGAAGTCTATAGAAGAAAATTATCAACTATGTATTTCTTTTTACAATCACAATAGGAAAATATACTATCTCCTTTGCATTAATTATTGGATCCTAATGTGATTAAGAATATCCTTTTGCCTATTTGTACTAGAAGAGTGACCTGAGTTTACACCTCTTCCAAGTTACTAGCAAAACTAAACCACTCTCTTTTTAACTGTCCCCAAAAATATTTATGAAAAATATACTGTGATCTATTAAATTGTTTCTGTTACTTCAAAATATAAAGATAGAAGTTTCTAAATTCAATTTATTCTTTATACTTAGGACATACTTGGTGTTTGAGTTTTTCTTATAATTACATATAATATGAGTAATCTATGTGTAGTTGACACTTGAATTTTCTTTTGTTGACACACATATTGAGTTCTGCATTTAACAACATTTGGCAGAAAAAGCTTCTCTCAGAATTTTGATTTTTGTAGACAAGAGCCTGCACAAATCCCACAAGGTTACTATGCAGAGGCAGATGTTTGCTAAAACTGCAGTTCAATTCAATGTCCTGCCACTGTCTACTTTCCCTTCCACATATCATCACCAAAATATAACAAGATAGTAGAAAACTAGTTTTGATTCCAGAATGATTTTTGTTGATTATGATGAATGAAGCAGAATAGACAGCTTGATTTTCATAAGTTAAATTGAACTTGCAGTAGTAAATGCAGCAACAACAGCAAAAAGATTAGCAGACATAACAAGGGAAAAGAGAATTTATGTGCAAACCCATAATGCCATTTGAAAAAAGAAGGTGTTATGAAAATGTACAAATGCATAGATACTAAAATGCTGGCAGGGGGGAAAGCCTACAAATACGTTATCTAATGTTGGAAGCAATTGTAAAGGAGAATCAAGGACAAGTAAATAGAGCAATGTAGTTTCAGGAAATTATTTTATTTAGGCTATATAAGAAAGCATACCCAGGTTCTTTTGGCATACAATACAAGTAATTATAAATGACTACAATCTGTGTAGTATCCAAGAGAGAAAATAGCCTAGGTGGACTCTGTGAATACTTAATATATACGACAAACAGTCCCCATTATTCACCAACCACCCTTTGTAAAGAAAAAGAGTTCCAACTGAGGCACAGTCTTGAGCTTACACTAGGAAAAGTAAAATAAGATGTTTCTCCATTAGTAGATCCAAGAAATTATGATATTAATTCCCTCCTCAGGTTGTGGCTTAGTAAGGGACAAACTGAGAAATTAATCAAAATGATTTTAAAACGCGTGTTTTAATCTAAAGATCCTTTACATTTTGCTTTATTAATAGAGTCATTTATGTTTTTAATCAATTACTTTAAAAGTAAATTAATGGGATTGCTTTTATCCTTATATCAGACTGAAACAGCTATTATCCTAATCCATTCAGGCTAAATCAAAAACTTGTTTATGTTTTCCCACACTATGTTTCCCAAGGTTAATGAAATATTCCAAAAGTTTAAAATTATTGTTATTAAAGTGACTTTAAGAGTTTGTTCCCTGTGATACTAATTTCCCCTGGTAAGGTATCAAGTTTGATTTGTATCTGCAGAAATTATAAATTCATCTTAAGAAAATAGCCTAATACCTTAAAATCACCATCCTAGAGAAATTCATTATTCATAATGTCAAGAGCAAAAGACAAAACAAAACAAAAACAATGATCAAAGATACGTGTCAGTGTCATATTATTTTATGTAATGCATTTCTGAAAATGTCAAAAAATGTTTAAAAAAGAATCAATGGATTTAAATACTATAAGTAGGGGGAGGAACTTTCTAGAGAGATTTTTTAAAAAGCCTAAAAAAAGTTTCAGGAAGTTATTTTTTTCCAAAATATGTTTTTCAAAAATATTATCTGTCTCAAAAATAATAAAAAAGTGTTGACTTCTGTTCTTAATCATAGAGAGTAATTGGTA